>NC_039249.1:17648853-17951930 GCF_003368295.1 Carassius auratus
TAACTTTGCAAAAAACTAAATTTATGTCACAGCCAAAACTTTTGGCCTAGTGCATTCATTAGATTGTACTGTTATGTAACATACAGTTTGTTCAGCTGATTAAACATCTTTCCGGAAAAAAAAAAAAGACTTTCAGTACACAAACTGTAAAGATTACAAATCTGTCCTTCACAGCCTTTTTTTCATCTATGGTAAACCTGCCTAAGGTTTATTAATTTGAATGTTGGGGATTCCCCCAATTGTCTACTTTGGTCAAAAATGTGTCCACACAACCTCTTATCAAGATAAGTAGCCCAGAGCAGATTTTCACATTTGAAAGAGCATTAAGAAAAGGTCAAGTCGTAATTGATGGCAATGGCCAGTGTTTACATTTAGGAAACACATCCATATGTTCAGTTTATTAATGGAGAAACTCCCTGTGGACAGCAGGTGAACAGACTGTGATGTATTTTCAGTCTTCATGTATTCCTAGAGATCCATCATGCTTGCTTAAAACTGTGCAATGATGTGAATAAGTATTATGTTAATTTTTGAATTATTTCCCTTATGACCTAGATGTGGATGTGTTTTTCACAATCCTTCACTAGCAGATCTTGTATTCCCTAATGAACTACATACAACTGCAGGCAGTACGGCAGATGCCGTTTCACACATTAGGCTTTGAGAAATATTGTATTCAGTCTAGAAGTTTCCTGAGCATTCAGATTGCACTTCAACTCAACATACATATATTTGTAGAATGAAAGTAATAAAAACACAAGCGCAAAACGGTGGCTCATGCATCACAGCCCAGTGCCCAGGTTTACAACAATTTCTCAAACTTAACCATGGCTATGCATTTTATTTCATTTCTCATCCAGGCCAGCTTGCAACTTTTGTATTTTTAATATGTGCCTCCAGACCGCAATTTCTACCAAGGTGCAACCCCCTCCCGTCCACCCAACCTGGATCGTGATTATTACAGAGGGTGACTGCGATTGTGCCTTAGCAACAGCATTTAGCCCCTGTCCCTCCTCCGGTCTGTGCACACCAGTGCATACACAAATACATTTTACATAGGGAGAATCTTGAGTACTATTTCAGGTTCAGTACAAGTCAAAGGGGTCATATGATGCGATTTCAATTTTTCCTTTCTCTTTTGAGTGTGCATAAAGAAGATCTGTAAAGTTGCAAAGACTAAAGTCTAAAATCCAGAGATATTCTTTATCGAACTTAAGACTCTGCCACTATCCCTAAAATGGTACATTCAAACACGGACCCCACATCTCACTATGTAGAAATATTTGCATAATGCCACTCAAATGTTCACTCAAAGAAAGAAGGTAATAATTCCTTACATTTATATAGCGCTTTTCTAGACACTCAAAGCGCATACATAGTCAGGGGGTATCTCCTCATCCACCACCAGTGTGCAGCATCCACCTGGATGATGCGACGGCAGCCATAGTGCGCCAGAACGCCCACCACACACCAGCTTACTGGTGGAGAGGAGACAGAGTGATGAAGCCAATCAGCGGATATGGGGATTGGTGAGGCTTCAGTAACCAAAGTTAGTGTTGAAGCAGCCATATCAGGGAAATGCTGTGAATCTTATCTAGGCGAAAGAAAAAGCACTTTATTTGGCCTTCTAAAAGTAGATGCATTTAGAAATCTTTAAAGGGGGGGTGAAATGCTCAATGTTCAATATCCTGTTAATCTTGAGTACCTATAGAGTAGTACTGCATCCTTCATAAATCCAAAAAGTCTTTAGTTTTATTATATTCATAAGAGAAAGATAGTCTGTACAGATTTTTGCCGGAAAAACACGACCGACTGGAGGCGTGACGTGTGGGCGGAGCTAAAGAATCACGAGCGTGAATAGGCTTTTGCGTTGAGAGCATGTGGAAGCTGTGACATTACCGTGAGGGAAAAAACATCATCCAAAACAAACCATGGCTTACAGTCAGATTCAGCCGTTTATTTATGATCCAGAATCAGATCCAGAGGCTGAAACTGAACGAAAGCAGCAGTAGCAACGACTCGCTCCGAGTGGGGCTCGAACCCGGGTCTCGGCATGGGAGGGGACGCACTAACAAGGAGGCAGAGATATTTGAAGCAGTTTTACTCACCGCCTGCGGTTCCAACACACGATCGTGACCCTTTTTTCTTGGGATTGCATCATCCTTAAGAAATAAACGATACGCAAATCCGTCGTCAAACTGGGCCTTGTGAACAAGCATCTTCGAAATGCAGGGAACAAACAAAAACACTTGCACAGCTCCGTTGATGCTCTGTAAAAATAAACTCCATCCACTGGTCCCTTAATGCTATTTCTCTTTTGGTAATCTGTGCAGGGTTGTCTTGCCCTGGCAACCAAAAACACACTTCTTTTGTGACACTTTCTTTTAGTGAATCGCTCTGATCAGTGAATCGCTCTGATCAGTGAAATGTCTGTGCTGCTCAGCCTCGCTATACGGGAGCGCGCGCTCTTCCGGCAGAAGTGCGTCAGGACCCATATAAGGAAATTCCGCTCCATCTAACGTCACACAGAGCCATACTCGAAAAAAACTTTCCGAAACTTGTGACAAACCGGAAGGAGTATTTTGAGAACAAAAATACTCCTTCAAATGTACAACTTAATTTTTGAAACTTTGTCCATGTTTAGCATGGGAATCCAACTCTTTAACAGTGAAAAAACTCAGTATGCATGAAATAGCATTTCACCCCCCCTTTAATAGTACTTACTACAGAACAGCAATGCATTTTATGGACGACCGTTTCGTGAACCAAGGAGAGGAGGTCATTCTGACTTGCTTGCAGTGTTCAGCTAATCACATTGCACTAGGTCAGTTGGCCAATCAGAGCAGACTGTGCTTGTCGGAAGGAGGGACTTTGTAGAAAACGATGTATTTGAGAGAGGCGTGGCATAGATGACGTACAATAATGTAAAGTATTTAAAAAAATATATATATTTTTTTTAACATGAAAGCATGTCAACATATTATGATACACCAAATTTACAAAATACTGATCTTTAAAAAAAGCATCATATGAACCCCTCTAAGCTCAGTCGACAGCACTTTTGCCATAACATTGATAAACAAAACAAACAATTAAAAAAATCTATTGACTTAACTTGTATTGAACCCATCAGAGACCCACTAGCAAGATATTGCAATTGATTAAATCCTTTCCCATTTCTCTCACATACACATACACATACACGTACACAACAAACCAATCCTGAAACACTCTCACTTCTATCTGACAGTTTTGGTATGTGGGCAGAGGAGTGGTCTCACATGTCCTTAATGATCAGCAGTCATGTCTGAGCATGTGAATTGACTTTGCTAATTAAAATAGTAGTTCTCTCTCTCACACATTCCCTTTGTTGAGTGTCACTCTTCTCTGTTTCATCTCTCCCTTGGGTTTTGACAGTCTGTCATGTGAGTGCTTATGTCCATGGGCATTTTGTCTCCGAAGAGAAATAGCTCTGGTTTACTCCAAAATAAGAGGAAAATCTCTCTCACCCTGCCTTCTATTAACTACACCCCCCCCCCCCCTCTCTTCCTCGTTTATACATCTAAATCATTCAGCAGGACAGAGGGAAAGGTCACACTGTCTGTTCCTGATTCCCATAGTACCACCATGTCTCTCAAATCTTTAATTCATACTGATAGGTTGATGCCTGGAGCCCCCTAGTGGGTAATTGCTTTCAGCAGGATGAGAATTCAGCTTAAATTTTAGTTTTTCGTTCAGAGGTAGAAAAAGGAATAAACAGCTTGAATATTCAGTTGATACACTTGGGGATTAAATGCCTCGTTCTGCTGATTGGTCATCTGAAGATCAAACCATACAGTCATCAGTTCTTCCACAGTATCACACAGCAAAATAACAGTCCTCCACTGCTGTAGTTGTACGGATTCTTAACGCATTTATTGCAACTACATTTCTTCTTGTTTCATCAAACAAACAGGCTAATGACAGGGCTGTCTTCTGTGTAGATATAAATTCTATTCTTTGCATCAGCTGGGTAAGGCAGAGTATGATATGACAGCTGTCATAGCTTACCCTGCTCACCCAGTAAGTATGTTTGTTTAATTAAGAAATTAATTAACTTGTTTCAAAATAAAAATTTTAAACACCAAGACAAAAAGGAAAGAATATTAAATTTGCTTGGGCATATATCCCTATGATGTTCACAAAAGATCTGTCATTTTGACTGACAACCGGAGAACAGCAAATATTCAATAGCCTACTGTTAGAGTTTTAGGATGTAGTCTTGTGTTTTATTAAAATTGATTATAACTGATATCTCAAAAGGATATGCACTTGTGCGCGGTATGAGCTGCTATGCACTCGCACACATGACTGTATGCAAGATTTTCATAAAATATAATAACTTGCCATTTCAGTTTGTTTCTCACCAAACCCCATTATACCTTCAGATTCAGAATGCTTGGAATATACGCCGCGAGATGCATGGGATTATTTTATGCCAGATATGCATCCGCTTAAAAAATAATCATAATAAAACGCATTTTCGGTCGCCATTCTCTGCCTTTAAATTGGCAAGTGCAAGCAGGACATTTTTGTGTTATTAAGTAATTAAATAATTAAGGTGAGTAGTCACTCTTGTTCACAGAGTTCTAATAAATTACGATGGGTTGAATAAACTCAATAATTAGCAGACAGACGCAACTACAGTCAAGTGCAGACCAGTATCGAAGTGCACAGGAAATAAGCGGCAGTCATATTTAAAGCAGTTTAAATATGCAGTTTATATTCATATTGAGTACTAACTGATGTTCACCTGGATTTATTTCCGCATCGAGGGGAAATAACTTATTTATAGTCGTATAGTAAAACGTATATTTTTATTTGTGTAACGTTATGTTCAAAATGACTACAAAATGTCATGCCTTTGAAAAATAAAGAGAACAACAGAATGTGCTGCTTTAGTTCATCTCAGGCTCCTTGACCATCTTTCTGGCGCATTCCACAAACATGAACCACAGCGAATACTTGTCTTTCAAAAGGCTTCATTTAGATCAGGGGTGCCCGACCCTGTTCCTGGAGATCTACCTTCCTGCAGAGTTCAGTTACAACCCTGATCAAACACATCTGTCTGTCATTATTAAGTGCTCCTTCAGACTCAAATATGTTGGCTCAGTTGTCTTTGATCAGGGTTGGAGCTGAACTCTGCAGAAAGGTAGATCTCTAGGAACAGGGTTGGGCACTCCTGATTTCGATTATTTGACGTTAAATGCATCATATAAATCACTTTGGAATAAATCACAGTAGGCCTAATGATAAAAAAAAAAATGATAAAAAAGCGACTTCACAGTCTGGAAACTTTAGGCTATAGCAAATAATTTCGGGGATCCCCTATCACTTTAAGAACCACTGGTCTACACAGAAGAAAGCCCTGTCTAGACTCTGCCCTGGTATGAGTTGAGTATTTATTAGTATGTTTGCTAAGAAAACTTTAGTTGCAATAAAATTGGTTATTGAGGCGTACATCTGCAGCATTGGAGGACTGTTATTCTGCTGCGTGATACTGCGGAAGAACTGATGAATGCGCAGAACGAGGTGTTCTTCCTGGTGAATAAAGTGTCATAAATAAGTGTCCTGTCATCATAAAACTCCCCTTTTACTCAGTGTATGTGAAGTGGAAAACGACTACGTCCCACCAGTCCTCGTTTAAGACTCTCATCAACAGACGACTAGTTCTGAGTGCGGGAAGAGGCACTTTTACTAATTTATTTTTTTTTGTTTTTTTGCTAATGTAAAGTTAAGCAGCACAACTGTTCATGTGATGGCCGTCGCCCAATTAGGACCCGAAGTATATAAATATAATGTGTGCTTTTTAAAACAGCAGCTGTATATTCATGCAGTGTGCGCATGTCAAAAGAGTAGATCCGATCAGAAGCTTGTGACATGTAAATGCACACATCAACCCGATCACTTTATTTACCGTTTACGTAAACACTACGTTCGGATTCGTCAATCAGAATGAATTCATTCCGATGGAAGCAAAAAGTGTCCATGTTAATGAACCTAGTGATGGATTCTGGTTCAGGGTGGCAGTGCTTTCTCTCCTACACTGCTCTTACACATGCAGTCAACATCTTAAAAAACAAAACAAAAATCAAATTTGGGCAGTTTTCTGAGGAATAAAATTGTATCCTTAAGTCTTTCCGAGAACTCCTGTCACTGGTTCCTTCAGTAACCTATAATAACCCATAAAGGCTTAGAGGCATAATATTCATCTGGAGTAGGATATTTTTAGAACTTTCATGTTTCTTAAACCCCCGATGATGTTGAGTACTTAATTATTGTCCACCATCACCATTAGTATTTTCAAGTCAAAATAGCTGGATAGGTTACCCTTGCTAGGCCTCTGACAATGCTGACATAACAGCAGTTTCATTGGATAAAACAGTGTTCATAAACTTTATTAGATTCTGTCTTCTTTTAACACTTAGAGGGAGAGCCAAATTGAACATAATGTATGTGGGTGTGAGAAGATTACCTATATGTCAAGTGTTTTCACAACAGTTAGATTGTCTTAATCATTCATTTAAAATGGCTTGATATATTATAAATCAAGCAAAAAGCTTTCATTTGTTAAAGTATTTTCATTCAAATATTTATGACTTATTTACTAGGCAATCCAGTGTTATTTTGAACAGCTTGGTGGCTTACAGCAAACCATTTGATGAGAAAAGTCTTTAAGAAACAATAAACATTATATTATTAAATAAAACAATTATGTTATGATCAACATAGATGTACTATCATGCTCATCATCATGCTCATCTTTTCTCTGTTATTATTTTCCCCTTTCCGAGAAAACAAGCATGGCTGGTTTATTAAAAGTGTTATTGAAACATTTTTTTAACCTTCACCTTGAATGAGGTGGCTTTTTAATGAGACTCAGTGAGCACAAAACTCTCCTGTTCAAGATGCGCTATTAATTTACACTGGGGTCATGTACCCTGTCTGTGTGGCAGAGTATTCAGCTGAAAACAACACTGCTTCTTTTCCATTCCACTCTCATTTCCTCCTTCTCTCTCTTTATTGCCCCTTTCATTCGCTTTTCCTCTCTTTTCTTGATTTGCCTCTTTGCTTCACTTGCCAAAAGCTCATTTAGCAAGGTACATCAAGGGACAGTTTGAATCTGAAAACAAGCCAACATGAGTTTGAAGGAATAGAGAGTTGTGTCCTTGACATATATAACGATTGATGGTAATTGGAGGAGAAGAGATGGTGCCTCTTAATCAAATGTCTCCTATGCTTGTACACACCTAAACTGTAGTGAATTCTTCCAGTGAAATAAAGTGCACTACAGCTTGTCACTAGGGTTGTCTTCATACCTACATACCACTAAAGAGTGCCTTTTGTATTTAAGAGTTGTAATAGAATTTTATTCACAATAAAACATGGTGATGAAATGGTTCTGTGTTTTCATATCAGCATAAACAGTCAATATAGCATCAAAACTGTTTCATATATTATGTATTTCAGCAATGTTAACTCATTATTTATTCGAGTGACCCCTGCTGATAGGACTGCACAATTAATCAAATTTCTAATCTCAATTACAATTATGGCCAGTCAAGCACACCAACACCATGATCATTTAACCAACTTTTGGTGCTTTTGGCAGGTGCCAGATCCTGCTTGAAAATGAAATCAGCTGGTCAGCAGAAGGAAGCATAAAGTGCTCCAACATTTCTTGGTAAATGGGTGCAGTGACTTTGGTTTTCAAAAAACCCAATGGACCAACACCAGCAGATGACATTGCACCCCAAATCATCACAGATTGTGGAAACTTAACACTGGACTCTCATCTGAAAAGAGGACTTTGGACCACTGGGCAACAGTCCATTCCTTCTTCTCCTTAGCCCAGGTAAGACACCTCTGATGTTGTCTGTGGTTTAGGAGTGGCTTAACAAGAGGAATACGACAACTGTTTCCAAATTACTTGACACCTCTGTGAGGCCTTGACTCCAGCTTCAGTCCATTTCTTGTGAAGTTCACTCAAATTCTTGAATCCATTTTGCATGACAATCCTCATAAGGCTGCGGTTCTCTCAGTTGGTTGTGCATCTTTTTTTTCTCCACTCTTTTTCCTTCCACTCAACTTTCTGTTAACATGCTTGGATACAGCACTCTGTGAACTGCCAGCTTCTTTGGCAATGAATGTTTGTTGCTTACCCTCCTTGTGAAGGGTATCAATGATTGTCTTCTGGACAACTGTCAGATCAGCAGTCTTCCACATGATTGTGTAGCCTAGTGAACCAAACTGAGAGACCATTTTGAAGGCTCAGGAAACCTTTGCAGGTGTTTTGAATTTATTAGTTGATTGGCATGTCACCATATTCTAATTTGTTGAGATAGTGAACTGGAGGATTTTTGTTAAATGTGAGTATAACACACTCCTCTCCCACTCTGCTACCGCTCGCTTCGTCCGCCATTACGCTCTGCCGAAAAGAATTATGGGATAGGTAGGACGGGAAAGGATCCACCACACCCATCCTTCCAATTCGGGGAAAAGGATTTGTGGGCCGCATTAAGGATCCTACGAATTTGGACAACCTCCGTCGTGGCGCTGTGAAGTAACATCCTTCAAATGAGTATTCCAAAGGATGTAGACCCTGAATTTGGACACAGCCAGAGACCAGAAAGCATGACAAAGTGTGTGTACAGTATACTGTCCATGTCCAGAAAGGTAATAAAAACATCATCAAAGTAGTCCATGTGACATCAGAGGGTCAGTTAGAATTTGTTAAAGCATCAAAAATACATTTTGGTCCTAAAATTGGAAAAACTACGAATTTATTCAGCATTGTCTTCTCTTCCGGGTCTTTTTCACGACATTCTAATTTATTGAGAAGCACCTGTACTGTCATTGTCAGGAACTTTTTTTAGTGGAGCATTTAATGAATTCAAAAAAGTAACATATAAATTCATAAACAAAACAAATGTTTTGCATCGTGCCTAACAATACCCTTCAGCCATGACTTATTCACAGCCAAGCATGGCCTCTGACACCTTGTTCCTTACATAAAGTAATTATTTGCACTCTTTTACTATTAACCATTTAGGTGTAACTAAGGTGTCTTTTTGAGGGTACTGCCCCAATAAAATAAAAAAAAATGTGTTTGTTTTAAACTGACCTTCATGTGCCTTTTTAATTTTTTCTCATATCTTTCTCTACTAATATTGAAGAAAAGGAACCATATACCTGCTTCAGAATTCATTTAAATTAAGAATAAATTAAGATAAACAATACCCATGACCATTTTAATGGAATAAAGGGAATGAAACACATTTCTTACAGCCATAAGAAAGCACTGGAGGCTTATAAGAACACTGTAATTTGCATTATTCAATTCAAGTTTATTTGTATAGTGCTTTTTGCAATACAAATCATTGGAGAGCAACTTAACTTTAATATTTCGTAGTAACTTATCAGTGGTGACTGTCAGTTTATGTGCATATGACAGGAATTTTCAGAAAAATGAACACAAGAAATAGTCAGCCAGACGATCAACTTTATTAACAGCAATTATTATGTGATTGCATAGTAAGTAGCAATATTTGTTAGTTCTGTATGTTGTTTCAGGGTTAGCATCATCTGAGGTCCTCTGAGGGGTGGGCATAATCTCTTCTCAGGTGTTCTGGATCCAGACTGGAGCTTGTGTACATCCAAGTACATCCGGGATGTAAATAAATTTATAAAAATAGCATTATAAAAAATCTCTCTCCAATGCAATTACTGTAGAGTTATTTTAGAAGTGTGAGTGTTATAAACATTACAGTGACGTTTAATCCTGATCCAGAGTCCCTCTCTGAATGGGTTTGTAGAAATGAGTGTCTGAATCGGGGCAGTTGTTGTCTCCATGGCATGGGGAATACTGAAGATGGGGTGCTAGAGGTCAGGAAAATTCATCGGCCGATTTTAAAATACATCCTCAGGATGAAGTGACCCTGAAAGATGACAGGTCTGTTTATGTGCTTTTTGATGGATTAAACATCTAGGCACTTTCCTGAACGATATGAGAATTTTTAGCACATTTATAGTGATATAACATTTCTGAGAAATTGTTTATTCATTTTATTGGTTATCTACCTCAGTAGCTCCTTAGATCTGACCCTAATACAAGGCATAGCACTGAATAAAGAAACTTTTATGTCACAAACTAAAACCCAAAGAGTTACTTTGAAATGCTTTTTGTTAAAAAAGAAATCGACTTAATTCCAAAGGATCCATAAACCACTGCTTGTCTGAAGTTGAGAATGACTTTATGCTTAACACTAAAAGAATGGGTAATTTTATATATATATATATATATATATATATATATATATATATATATATATATATATATATATATATATATATAAATCAAATATGTTTAGGATAAAGTCTCATTCTTTTAGCTATCACACAAATATGTCCATTAGGTTAGTACATAAGTATTTGCAATAACTTCATGCAGTAAGTAATATAATGTTATTTATTTATTTATTTGCAATAAAATGGTATTAGGAACATAGTCACAACACTTTCATAAATATAGCAGTCTATACAATGTTTTATATTTATAATATAGCTTTTTGATCACCATTATTAAGGCTGTTGGTTGTTGAATGTCATAATTATATCTATATAAATATTCTGAGAATAACAAAATGAGTAATTATATAGCAGTCAGTTCGTTTACATCCTTATTCAAGTGGTCTACAGTAATACCAGGACAAAAATGATTAAACAAGTCCAATCATAAGTGAATAGAATCCTCTATCCTCCATGGATCATAGAGAATTAATAATTCAGAATCCAGGTCACTTGGCACTGTTTATTTTTAACCTCACCAAAATCCATTTTCACACCACATGCAGTTAAGGTGGTAGAATTACTAGACTTTTTAGCCAGGTGTCATTCATATAAACTGTCATTTACCATAAAATATGTTGGATATACATAAAATACAGTAATATACAAACCTGATACCAAAAAAGTTGGGACACTGTACAAATTGTGAACAAAAATAGAATGCAGTGATGTGCAGTGAACTTTCAATATTTTATTAAGAATGCAACATAGATGACATATCAAATGTTTAAACTGAGAACATGTATAATTTTAAGGGAAAAATAAGTTGATTTTAAATTTCATGGCATCAACACATCTTAAAAAAGTTGGGACAAGGCCATGTTTACCACTGTGTGGCATCTCCTCTTCTTTTTATAACAGTCTACAAACGTCTGGGGACTGAGGAGACAGTTTGCTCAAGTTTAAGAATAGGAATGTTGTTCCAATCTTGTCTAATGCAGGCTTCTAGTTGCTCAACTGTCTAAGGTCTTTGTCACATCTTCCTCTTTATGATGCACCAAATGTTTTCTATGGGTGAAAGATCAAGACTGCAGGCTGGCCATTTCAGTACCCGGATCCCTATTCTACGCAGCCATGATGTTGTAATTGATGCAGTATGTGGTCTGGCATTGTCATGTTGGAAAATGCAAGGTCTTCCCTGAAAGAGACAACATCTGGATGGGAGCATATGTTGTTCTAGAACTTGGATATACCTTTCAGCATTGATGGTGCCTTTCCAGATGTGTAAGCTGCCCATGCCACACGCACTAATGCAACCCCAAACCATCAGAGATGCAGTCTTCTTAACTGAGCACTGATAACAGTTTTCCACTTTGCCACAGTCCATTTTAAATGAGCCTTGGCCCAGAGAAAATGCCTGCGCTTCTGGATCATGTTTAGATATGGATTCTTTTTTGACCTATTGAGTTTTAGCTGGCAACGGCGAATGGCACGGTGGATTGTGTTCACCGACAATGTTTTCTGGAAGTATTCCTGAGCCCATGTTGTGATTTCCTCACTAGGGCCTTAAGATCACTGTCATCCAGTATGGTTTTCCGGCCTTGAACCTTACGCACAGAGATTGTTCCAGATTCTCTGAATCTTTGAATGATATTATGTACTGTAGATGATGATAACTTCAAACTCTTTGCAATTTTTCTGTGAGAAACTCTTTTCTGATATTGCGTCATTATTTTTCGCCGCAGCATTGGGCGAATTGTTGATCCTCTGCACGTCTTGACTTCTGAGAGACACTGTCACTCTGAGAGGCTCTTTTTAAACCCAATCATGTTGCCAATTGACCTAATAAGTTGCAAATTGGTCCTCCAGCTGTTCCTTATATGTACATTTAACTTTTCCGACCTCTTATTGCTACCTGTCCCAACTTTTTTGGAATGTGTAGCTCTAATGAAATACAAAATGAGCCAATATTTGGCATGACATTTCAAAATGTCTCACTCTCAACATTTGATATGTTATCTATATTATATTGTGAATAAAATATAAGTTTATGAAATGTGTAAAATTTGTGTCCCAACTTTTTTGGAATTGGGTTTGTAAGTGAGTATAAATTTCCCAGCCTGAAAAAAAACAATGCACTCCATCATCGCTAAGTACACAGGTCTGCAGTTTTGCTGTAATCACTATAGAATGGGGTTTCGCATTCACTGCTGTTGTTGTGCATCCTCACAGACAAACCTCTGGGGAAATGAGGCACTGTGTGAGTGCTGGGAGGGTTAAAATGGATTCCTCATAAAGATGTCAGCCTGTAGGCTTCAGTCAAGGCATCTTGCTGTGGGAGAGGTGAAGAGTCAGAAGTGTTCAGCACCTGGTGTGTTTCCTGTGGCTCAGAGTAAGAAGGAAATTTTCATCAGACACAAGCACAAAATGTAATCTGTGATATAGTGTTGCTCTGCGAGCTGCAAAGTTGTTAATCGATGGCATATGCCTTTGTTGAAGCCAAAGTTTGCATTATTTAAAAATATTTTGTAAATATTTTTTTAACAAAGGAATTCCTGGTGAAAACAACCATTACCATCATTCTGCTATTGCATACTTATTTTGATTGACCATACTTGTTATTCCCCTAAGGAAATATATACTTACTGATATAAAAATTATAATTAAACTTTGCTTGGAATACTACTTGTGCACAAAGCTCATTTCTTAATATTAGGTCTAAAATGTGTTTTAATATCAATATTGATGAGTATTTTATCATCTCTGAATAATCTTTAAAAGCAAGATATTTAAAATGAACTTGGACTTCAGCACTACTTCCACACAATCAAAGTGGGCCCGGAATGCATTTTTACCAAGGGGGACCAATATATCGACCAGTAAAGATTACCTAGGGGTTCAATATTAATATTGCAAAAATATTATTCTAGGCCTATTGATTTGTAATGGTCTGGATAATTAACATTTTTTAAGCTTTAATTATGTTTTAATAATATGATCATTTTGTCTGGGTTAATATATTAATAATATTCACAAAAACAATTATCTCATATATTGTTTTCTCATTATACAGTGTTGCTAACAATGATCTTAAAACAAGTGTTTTATTTAGACTGAACCATGGTAATCCATCGCTGAAGTGTTTCTCTTTAGTGTGCTGTGCCACTGGAGCCTCTTGTCTATCCTACAGTGAAAAAGTAGACTTCAGCTATTACTCTTTAATTATGTTTCCTTTTAATCAACCTCAGGAGTCAACAAGCACAGGCTGGTCAGGGTGCACAGAATCTCTTCGGAGATAACAAATTGTTTTGTCGACCTGATTTAGGAGCTAGCGGCAGGCAGAATGCGTTTTATCCAGACAGACGTCAAAGTGAGAAACGGGGGTAATTAATATGGAATGCTGATGAGAATTCTGACAAGCTTTAATAAAAGAGGCAGAGTGGTTTGATAAGACTTGAGTGCCCAGGAGTAATTACAGAGCTTTAAACAGTGTGTAGAGCAGAGTTTAGTGTGGGACTGTCTTCATGTTTAATAGAGACAGAATCTTCAGTTGACCCTCCTTCTGCCATTGACAGGCCATTTATTACAGCTGGCTTTCTGAATCAGCATGCCAATATCAGCACTCCGCTGCATGGCTAATGTCTTTTAGCAAGATTTTCTGAGTAGATATGAGGTCTTTTGCAGACTTGTATTTTGTTGACTCTAGTTTGTTGATTCTTTTTGGATCTTTATGGATTATGACAGTGATGACAGCTGTAAGGGCATACAGACAGGGACAGAGAAAGACAGAGACAATAAAGCAAATGTGTGGGTTATAAAGTGATCTCAGAGGCTTGAAAAAGGAGAAAAAATGAAACATTTTTCTACTGTGAACGACGTAATGTATGTGGTAATGAAAAAGGAAAAGGCAAAATGAGAGCTCTGATTCTCGCTCTCTCTCTATTCCTTTCAGGGACATTTGTCTTTCCCTTGTGCTTCATCAAAGGACAGCTGCTTAAGAGTCCCTTGGCCGTGTGCACACACACACACACACACACACACACACACACTGTCACATGTACAAAGCTCTGTAATCTTTCCTCTTGTCACCTAAGAGCTCTCTTTCAGTCTCGTCTCCATGGAAACGGCAAACTGTTTTGTGTCACAGTTTGGGTTCTGGTTGGTTCAGCCTCAGCAGATGTGTGTTTTCACATCTAATCCTGCCTCATCTCTCTAGAGCTGATGTCCACAATAATTACATGAACTTTTGTTATTTCCTTTATGCATCCACTAGAGATTGACCGATGTATAGGTTTTGCAGATTAATCAGCACTGATAGCTGATTGCTGGAACTATCGGTTATCGGCAAAAATCCATGCCGATAGTTTTCCGGGTTGCGTCCATTGCTGGATGGGCCAGGAAGGGTCTTATATAGTAGAAAAATGGCCTCTAGTGGTTGAAATCACTGACAGCACATGCTATTTGTTTAGACACATGATACTGCATGCTGAACAGTGCGAGAAACTTCAGACGTAGATTTAAACGCAGCTGACAGAAAATCCTGCCTCACCATTCACATAGTTTTCCATTAAAATACATTGTATTTGTCCTGAATCATTGTTGATGTACACATTGAATTGTGTATTGTGCATTTTCAAAAAAAATGTGTCTTCCTCTAGCTCTAATCTAGTCTATATGCTTCTTTATATGCTCTATATGTTTTTTTAAACACCGAACTTCACACTCATCTATGCCGCATTGTTAATTCTTGAATTAAACTTGTGTCCATTTGGTGATTAACTAAACTGTTTTAGACCGCTGCTTGAGCTGAATACAACACCTACGGGGTGTGTGTGATACCGGTGAGTTCTTCTAGACTCAGCGCTGCATTTTTATTTTCACTAGATAATCATCAAGTGTTCAAGAATAGAAGCAGTTCAAGTGTGAGAGTACACATACAATATCCATATGTATAGATTTTGTATGCTATAGCCTTTGTGTATATATTTAAAGATGCATCTTTAAGTATGACTGTGTAAATAAGAGTCCATTTGTAACAGTAAGATTAATGAAAGTATTGTTCCTTTATAGACTGTGTTAATTTCAACATGTATTATAACATGGGTTAAAGACAAGGGCCACACATGGGCCATAAACCAGCCCAAATCTCAGCAAGTTAATCACCCTGAACTGGCCCTCAACTGGGCCAAAACAGATTTTATTATTGGTCCCAATTCTCAGCCTTAAGTAAACCAGAGTCCAAAATCTGAGCCACACCTGAGCCTTATATAGCCCAGACCCAACCCAGACAGCAAGCAGTTTCTGCCCAGAATTGGCCCACATCTGGCCCACATGGATTTCACACTGGCCAGATGTGAGCCGGTTCTGGGACAACACTATGTTGCTGCCTGGGAATACAGAATCTTAATATGTCTTATTATTGCATTGTGTACACACAAATGTATGAAATGTACACACAAACTATGCCAATAAAGTACATTAAACTGAATAGAAAATCAGACATAAAACCCACAAATCATGTATTTGTGCAATAAGAAAAAACGTATTGCATTGATTTTTCAATTTATTTTTAGAAAGAACTAATCTACAAATAAAGAGTGAGTGTATTAAGTATACAGTCTATAAGAGAAACGTAACAGATAGACACATGTAACTTAATCATAAGAATTTATTGTAGATGTGTCAAAGAGCAGTACCACAATAATCCAAATGACAATGCATTGCAGTTGCAGAATATAATAGTAGTGCGAGGAGCAGGGCATAATTTAAGTTGTTAAAGGCTGGAAATACTATCCCGATCCACTCAGTCACGTGGCGTGTTTCTTATTCAAAACACACATCACCGGAAACACATCATGTCGCAATCTATGATAAAACCGCGAGAGCCAATGAGCGTTTGATGTCGTTGCCGTAAAACCTGTTATAAAACTTCTTAACGGCAAATTTATTAATAGTTACTATAGCTACAGAGGAAGGAGATGCATATCGCCGATGAATGGTTTGAATTTGAATCTGTTCCTCACACCAAGCAACACATGGATACAGAGGATTTAAAGGTCCTGTTTTTCGCGCTTTTTTGAAGTTTTGATTGTGTTTACAGTTGGCAATATAACATGTGTTCATGTTTTGCGTGTAAAAAAACACAGTATATTTCACACAATTCACCTATCTGTATACCGCTGTTTCACTGTCATAAAAACGGCTGATGACTTCCTTGTTCTATAAAGTCCCTCCTTCAGAAATACTTAACAAGTTCTGATTGGGTCAGCGGTTCCTGTGTTGTGATTCGACAGCAGCTTAGAGCAAGCTGCCCACCTGGAAACGCGTGATTGGACTAGTTTTGAGAAGCAAGTGGGCAGGAGCATGTGCTGGAGATGTACTCATAATCACAGGAGCGTTTTTACTGACGAGATGCGCATGAAATCGCATTTGTTTTTTTGCACAGCCCTAACATCTAGTTAACAAAGCTAAAAACCATTGCCCTTTGTGTAATAAGTTACAGAAACTGTTAAACGCACCAACTTAAATAATAAAATACACTTGCCAGTTGTGGTCCATAAACAACGCCTTCTCCAGACAAAGAGGGAACTGCTCCATCTTTCAAGAATAATCTTTGTGCGAATCCGACATTAAACTGATTGAGGAAGTTGTCCTCAGCAAGCTGTCCTCAGCAAAATGTGCTGCACATAGTTTTAAGTGGATTATAATTTTCGGGAACCGAGTTAAACATAAATTGTGACCATTAATCTCCAAGAACAGCGTCCCTGGGAAGGCCAAACAAAGATGATTGGACTCCGAGATGAATTCATGTGGGCGGAGGTTAGTCAAAAAACTGTTTTAGTGACGTCATTACTGCAGGAACTAGAGGGATGTAGTCTAAACGGATCGGTTTTTGTAGCCGAATTCTATTAAATAAAATATCTCGCTTGGCATTGAACTTTGAGCTTTAGAATTTTACAGATATTATTTATACTCTAACAACAACATTACACACTAACTAAAGTTTAAAACATGGGATCACGAAGAAGGGGACCTTTAAATAAAAAAATAAGTTACTTTCATGATCATTTTATTTAAAGGGGGGGTGAAATGCTCGTTTTCACTCAATATCATGTTAATCTTGAGTACCTATAGAGTAGTACTGCATCCTTCATAACTCCAAAAAGTATTTAGTTTTATTATATTCATAAGAGAAAGATAGTCTGTACCGATTTTTCCCGGAAAAACACGAGCGCCTGGAGGCGTGACGTGTGGGCGGAGCTAAAGAATCACGAGCGCCAGTTGCGTTGAGAGCGTTTGGAAGCTGTGACAGCTGTGAAGGCTGAAACTGAACGAGAGCAGCAGCAGCAGCAACGACTCGCTCAGAGCGGGTCTCGAACCCGGGTCTCCGATGGGAGGCGGACGCACTAACAAGGAGGCAGAGATATTTTACGCAGTTTTACTCACCGCCTGTGGTTCCAACACACAATCGTGGCCCTTTTTCGTTGGGATTGCATCATCCTTAAGAAATAAACGATACGCAAATCCGTCGTCAAACTGGGCTTTGTTTGTAAAACAAGCATTTTAGAAATGCAGGGAACAAACAAAAACACTTGCACAACTCCGCTGATGCTCTGTAAAAATAAACTCCGTCCACTGGTCCCTTAATGCTGTTTTTTCTTTGGTAATCTGTGCAGGGTTGTCTTGCCCTGGCAACCAAAAACACACTCCTTTTGTGACATTTCGCGACGCTCTCGCTCTGATCAGTGATTGTCTGTACACAGTCTCTCTGCTCTGCTATACGGGAGCGCGCGCTCTTCCGGCAAACGTGCCCTCAGGACCCATATAAGGAAATTCCGCTCCATCTAAACTCAGTATGCATGAAATAGCATTTCACCCCCCCTTTAATGCTTGTGCATGACAGCATACGAATAAAAATGATGTGCCCCCATATAAGAATATTTGTAGCAAGAATAATAATAAAATATATATATATATATATATATATATATATATATATATATATATATATATATATATATATATGATAATATTTCATTCTGTTTTGACTTGCAATTTCAAAGAATACATTTTAACAATTCTACACTTCATTTAAATGTATGTGATCATTTAACCATTATCATGCAATCTTGTATTTATCTTGTTTATCAGATAGTGTTGTTTTCATACTGCGTGACTGTCTGGGGGTAGCATTCAGTTGCTGCTGTGTTCACATTGCACGATGGCTCGGCGACAGGGGGTTTCACATTGCATGACTTCACATTAGGAAGAATCACTTACAGCTCTGTTCAGTCCGAATCTACGTTTCACTACAAAACACAGGGAGTTGCAGGGAACAGGGATTGGGTGTTTTAATGCTGATGTTTTAATGCTGATGTTGTGGCTGGCCAAGCAAATGTTTGTGCTTGTTTCTGTATGACATAATTGTTCAAATATCTATTAAAAATTCTTATATTCTGGTCTATAACTCCTCCCCGAACTTTCCTCTGGCCTGTATTTTGGCCTCTCATTGGCTGCATATTCCATTTCGGGCATATGTCAGTGATTCCGCGAAACCTGTGGGCTAGTAAAAAATTGGGCTAAAATCATGCAGTGTAAACTCAGCATTAGTGTTTGTCCGGTCTACTACACCCCTACGTGTCTACCCTCCTGTGGATTATTAAAAGGTCATGAAACCCCAGACTACTTTGTCTGAGATTTTAGCAGAGGTGTTTGTGTTGCACATCATAGAAAACTGGTTAATTTTAAGCTTTTTTCCACACTTTTTTCCACACAAAATCCACACTTGTGTTGACGTCACAATTTATGATGTGGCAGTGGACTATAGTACATCGATGACGCATCAGTGTCTGTTGAATTATTCATAGGACTGCATGTTCTTATTCTATGAGAAGATGCTTCGCTTAATTATTCACAACAGCATGTTTTGATTTGCTATGACAGACATTTTAGACTGTGAAATGACATTGAGCACACTAACTAAGGGAAACGTTCATAGATCAAAGAAAAGTTTTTGCTTTTTAATAATAGTTCAACACAAACACGATTCATTCACTTGGTGAGTGTAACGATTTTTACAGCTCTTTGACACAACCCATCAAAACGCTTATATAAACGCCACATAATAAGCCTTAAAAGAGGTGCAACAGTGTGTTCATATGTGACCCTGGACCACAAAACCAGTCATAAGGGTACATTTCTCAAAATTGAGATTTATACATCATTTAAAAACTGAATAAATAACCTTATAAACCTAATAAATAACCATTCAAAAATCTACAATCTGATTGTGCAAAAATATCTAAATATTGAGAAAATCACCTGTTTGTTAGTTTTGACATTTACAGTAGGACATTTACAAAATATCTTCATGGAACATAATTGTTACTTAATATCCTAATGTTTTTTGGCATAAAATAAAATTTCTATAATTTTGACCCATACAATGTTTTTTTGGCTATTTCTAGAAATATACCCCAGTGACTTTAGACTAGTTCAGACAGGAACCACTTTGGCAAGTTTACTTGAGTTTATTGAACACAATTTATCTTTGGTGGTATGGTTCCTAATGGGGGTTCTTGCTCCCAGAATAATTGAACATACAAGAGCTTTAACATTAACCCCCCGGAACCATGAGTTTAGAAATACATAACAATTAAGACTTTTAATAAAGCCTTTAAAGCAAACAGTGATAATCATGTAGATGTTGCAGTGGTACGTCTATCCTGTAGCCTGGTTATGAAGATGGGTGTCTCTTCGTAGTGAAGTCCATACCAGCTAAGATTTTTGAAGCCTTAGTGATCTGAAACAAAGAAGACGACAGCCAGAAGGTGTGCAGTAATGTGCTCATGCTTATAATGGGATGGGAGGGAGGGTTGCGAGCCATTGAGCACACAGTGCCACATATATATATGTCCCGTGTCTAATAGGAGACTGGTAGTGAATGGAGCAATTTGACAGCTGACCTCCGTGGCCTGATTGAACTAACGCTGTGCTCGATTTTGGTGGTCCGGGGTCACATATATTTTTTCAATGCAGAGTGCAAAAGGCTTTGCGTTTATAAGTGGAAGGACAGAGAGTACATCTGTCTCCAAGACTGATGGTGCGTGCCTGGGGAGTGAGCAGCGGCCAGCAGGCTTGAGAACGTTCAAACAGTCTTGATTGAGAACACTGAGTCTGCGTGGCTCGGGATTGCTGAGTGTGCATGGCTCTGGATGACAGCTATGACATGACAAGACTCTGGACGATCAGCTGTGACGGTTTTGGCAGGCTTGACGTGAGCAGGCTCTGGAATGGTGGCCATGACAGGACGAGACTCAGGAGCGGCGGCCATTTTGTGAACAGCTTCCAGGCTGGAAGCCATTTTGTGGAGAGACTTTGGGCTGCCATTTATCTTGTTAACCGCAAAACAATCATAAAAACCAGATAAACAGTCCAAAATCCAAAATACACAAAGGCAAAGACAAGGCAAGGCAAGGCAGGAATAAGTGCAGTCAAGACGGACAGTTCTGAGCTCTCGAAGTGGAACAGATACCTATTGCGAGTATTTTGGCACATGTCAGCATGACATCAGAGCAAGTTGGACATAACTTAGACATTTTTCTAACTGACATGCATGTCATTGTGTTCACTGGTGATCGGTTCAGTGCAGATCATTTCAAATGAGCCTATTTACTCAACCAA
Organism: Carassius auratus; assembly: GCF_003368295.1. Classification (NCBI taxonomy): domain Eukaryota; kingdom Metazoa; phylum Chordata; class Actinopteri; order Cypriniformes; family Cyprinidae; genus Carassius; species Carassius auratus. The sequence continues at coordinate 17,669,863 of NC_039249.1, forward strand.
TTCAGTCAACAACAGTGAATCATTTAGAAATTAAAAAGTAAGTCAATTAGTAATTTACTCAACTGATTAATTCAGCAATGGGCTCAACTGTGTGTTACCCAGAGATGCGAGAAGTTAAATATTTTTTTTATTATTATTGCTGTATAGCCACAGTATATAGCTGTTGCATCACTTAAAAGTGATAGCCATCCAGTGTTGAACAAAAGCGTATTTATTAAAAATAAGGATATTTCAAACCTTGTTTACTTCTCAAATTGAATTTCTGCTAATTAGAAGTCTGTCTTAAATGGGGTTGCATCGAGCTGCATTCCAGATATTGATCAGCAGGAACTTGATGAGCCATACAAACCGCTTTTATGAATTCCCTCAGCCATTTCAGTGGCTTTGCATTCCAATGATGAAGTTTTTTTTCCCCCACAGGTTGTCTATTTGAAAATGAGGTATGTCAGTCGTATGAAGTCTGCATCAACGGTGAGTCATTAAAAGATTACATTTTGCACTTTCACCATTTGAAATAAATTGTTCTCATTAAAACTGCAAAAGCTAAGTCTCTTCCAAGCTGTCAACTCTGCTACCCTCTGTGTGGCTGTCTTTTATTTTATGGCTTTAAATGATATTGTGTTAGGATTCATTTTCTTTATACATGTGTCTTTATCAAACATATTCTCTTTAAAAGTCTGCACAACATATAAATGTTGCAAAACATGTAGATTATGATGGAAGAAAAAGGTGTATGTAGAAAATTTTATTTTAGGGAGAAAAGGTTAATATGAAGGTTTATTTATTTAGTGTTTAGGTCAGTGGTTCCCAAACCTCTCCTAGAAGACCCCCTGCCCTTCACATTTTGTATGGGGGCTTTCACACTGGCAGTTTAGTGCAGAATGGGGCACGGTTCGCATGAAAAATCGCTAATGTGAATGCTGTCATTGGACCCTGGTTTGCACTGGGGTACGGAACCCAAGACTACCTGGGGAAGGTGGTCTGAATTCGGTTGCTCCCGAGCTGTGGCGCGGTTCATGTGAATGTGCAAACAACACGGACTCTGGTGCGCACTTGTTCAGGAAGTAAAGTATCCCACTCATGCGTAACACTGTCGATATCAGTTTCCTCAACACAGGAGGTTGATTCCACACACTCCTAAAAGTCAAAATTAAATTAATTAAAATTAAATAAAAAAACAAACAAAAAAAAAACAAAAAAAAAACAAAAAAAAAAAAAAAACAAAAAAAAAAATATATATATATATATATATATATATATATATATATATATATATATTATACTGTGCATGATAGCACCAAAATAACAAAAAAAATTACAACTATGCTCAGTCGCGTTGTGTTCTAAATGCGTTTTCCGTGTGCGTTTGCAATGACGTAAGGTAACTGCAAACGCACCTGGGTTCGATACTGAGTGTGAAAGCAGATTTTGGAATTTGGGACCTAAATTTATTCAGACACTTTGACCTGACCATGTTTTGCTTATGTGTTTTTTTTCTAGAACTGCTATTGCAACCTTTTCACACCATAGACTTTACAAAATTAAAGTTCTGAAGTTTTGTTTGATTGTAATCCATTACATATCTTTCTATCAACGTTATCTGATATTATCAAGATGAATTTGTTCTGACATTTTAACTCTGAGTTCTTGTAATATTTTATTACCATTTTCTGAACTATAGCCAATAAATTGATAATGTGAGAAATGTTGAAGGTGTCTGAACAAATTTTGGTTTGACTGTATATTTAATTTTACAGTGCTATTTTACATTTAATTATTTGGTTTCTATACCTGGACACTTACAAACTTGAAAAAACTTAAACACTTTGTAAATAGCACAAACAAATAAACAGAACAAACATCTGTACAAATTGAACACTTTCAAACAGGGCCCACTGGTACAACCTGCCCTCTAAACCCAGCTACGCCCCTGGTTTTATTATACTGTGTTGTAAATTAAATACAAACAATAATTAAAAACCCACATTATTTTACTCTGCTCACACTCATTCTTACCTGCCTCAGTCACATTCATATTGATGGCCCATTACAGTTGCGGCTTCAGACAATTTTGATTGGGGTTGCAATAGGGGGTCCTGGTCATTTCAAAGGGGATCTCATGAAAACCAACAAAAAATACAGTGGACACGGCTAATAACTGCATATTACTGTTACTAAACAACAAAAACAACACAGCATATCAACTAACTTACTTTGCTTTTAATTGATTAATCAATTGCAGTTTGCAAACAATATGCTCAAACTTTAAAGTGTTAGTTCACCCAAAAATGAAAATTATGTCATTAATGACTCATCCTCATGTCGTTCCAAACCCGTAAGACCTTCGTTCATCTTCGGAACACAATTTAAGATATTTTAGATTTAGTCCGGAGAGATTTTTGTCCCTCCATTGAAAGTGTATGTACGGTATACTGTCCATGTCCAGAAAGGTAAGAAAAACATCATCAAAGTAGTCCATGTGACATCAGAGGGTCAGTTAGAATTTGTTGAAGCATCGAAAATACATTTTGTTCCAAAAATAGCAAAAATTATGACTTTATTCAGAATTGTCTTCTCTTCTGGGTCTGTTGTGAGCGCGTAGTGATATTCAGTTCGCGAACGAATCACCGGATCTTCTTGAACCAGTTCGCCAAACGAACTGAATTGTTTGAAACAGTTTGCGTCTCCAATAAGCATTTATCCACAAATGACTTAAGCTGTTAAGGCTTAAACTTTTTTAACGTGGCTGACACTCCCTCTGAGTTAAAACAAACCAATATCCTGGAGTAATTAATTTACTTAAACAGTACACTGACTGAACTGCTGTGAAAAGAGAACTGAAGATGAACAGCGAGCCGAGCCAGATAACGAACAAAAGATTGACTCGTTCTCCAATCAATAACCGGTTGCATCAGTTTTCATATCACCAGTAGTGATGGGAAGCTCGGTTCTTTTCGGCGAATCGGTTTTCAGACAGTTTGATCAAAAAAAAAAACTGTTGAAAAAAAAAAAACGGTTCACCTGTTCTTTTGCGCTCAACTTGATGTCATTGGCGATGATTGCCCTTCATTCAAGCCTTCGGTTTACCCGCGCTTATATCATTAGAACAGAATCAGTTCAGAATCAATCACCAAAAAAAAACAGTTCGGTTCAGACGCACTGTGGGTCAGTCTGCTTCACGCTGAATCACGCATGCGAAGTATCATCAGCAAATCGGTTCTCGAATTGGAATGCGTTTGACAGAACGGTTCTCGGTTCAGTGTACAAATAAATGTCGTATAAATTATTAATTATTGTTCTGCGTAGTTTGAAGAATTTTTTGTTTTATTTTATCCCGGATATATATATTTTTTAATCAGGAAGAAGGTGGGGGGTCAAATGGGGGGAATAGGCGTCTTTTGGCAGGGTCTTGAGACCCCCCAAGACCCCCCCCCATGGCATCGCCGGTGGCCCATTATGGGAGGACCTTTCTCTCTCAGGTGTGAATCACAAAATATTCATGGCCATTGCCACTCACTTGCAGAAGGGCATTCTATCACAAAACATGTTTTACAAATGTTAAAACAATATGTTGTTTTCTGTGAACAGGATAATTTTGAAATCATTTTGTAACAAAAACTCTAGTCTACCACATCCATTTCTCAAAAGTTTTGTGAACAAATATTCTGTATGTGTTTTATCGCCTTATTTCAGTGATTAATTTTTTTTGTTTTTCACTAACCACACATGAACATTGTTTTCTCGAAAACACAAACATGTACATTCATGCTGCTCTTATATTATCGTAGCCCAGTTTGTGCTGAATACAGTGTTTTCAGAATTTAGCCATTAATATTTGTTTAATATACTGAAAAAAAAAAAAAAAAAACAGATGTCAGGGCATACCAAAACTTATTCAGGGCCCAAAAAACAACTTTAGGCCAAGAGGGTTAATTGGAATACCAATAGAGTTTGTATCATTTTTACAACTGGAAGATTGCATTCATCACACCCACCGGACACTATGAATATCTTGTTATGCCATTTGGATTATCCAACTCACCTTCTGTTTTACAAGGATTTATGAACAAGGTGTTCCAGGAGTTCCTTCATCACTTTGTGATGGTGATAGTGTAAATCGAAGACATCTTCATATACTCCCAGAATCAGGCAGAACATCATCAGCATATGGAGCAGGTCCTTCAGCATCTGAGGAAACATCACCTCTACCTCAAGTTGGAGAAGTGCGTGTTCCACCACACCACCATCATGTTCCTCAGATATTGGATCAGTCCCCAGGGTATCTAAATGGATGACAATAAGATCCAAGGCATTCATAAAGAACTCAAAGCTTTTTGGGATTCTCCAACTTCATCCCTTCAGTCTCATCACCGCTTCTCTAACTTCCATGTTCCGAGATAAGCCCAAGTCTCTGTCCTGGACATCCGAAGCCCTCAAAAGTTTTGAGAAGCTCATGTTTCTATGGTATACTGAAAAACAATGACAAGCATATAATGTTTAAAAAAATGTATTGGCAAAAATGTATAATTTGTCATTATTTACAGTGTTGACACTTGTTCTTCATAACCTCTTCAGTTCACTCTGGCATACTAGATATTAGCTTCTGTCCGAAATCCAGACTGATGGCAATCCATTCTTGCCTTATTAGTTTTTGGAGTTGATCACAATTTATGGGCTTCTGCTTGTTCACTTGCCTTTTGAGGACTTACCACAAGTTCTCTATGGGATTGAGATCCGGGGAGTTGCATGGCCATGGATCCAAAATGTCAATGTAATGATCTTCAAGCCACTTCTTTATCACATTTGCTTTGTGACATGGTGCTCCATCATGCTGGAAAATGCACGTATCATCACCAAATTGCTCATGGATCATTGGAAGAAGTCACTCTTGCAGGATGTTTGATACCATTCTTTTTTCATGGCATTGTTTTTGTGAAGAATTAGCCCACTCCCCTCGTTGAAAAGAAACCCGACACATGGATGGTCTCAGGATGCTTCACTGTTGGCATCTCACAGGACTCATGGTAGCATTTACCTTTTCTTCTCCAATCAATCAATTTCCCAGATGTGCTGATTTTGTAGCTGACTCCTCAGGAGGAGATGGTCCTGGCACTTGCTGGACACTCTGGAAAGTCCTGAAGACTTCTTCACTGCATTCAAACCTCTCTCCTTTAAGTTCTTCAAGATCCAGTAAATGGTTCTTTCAGGTGCAATATTCCTTGTAGCAATTTCCTTGCATGTGAGGCCATCTTAATGCAAAGTGATAATGGGTGCACGTGTTTCTTTGGAGGTAACCATTGCTAACAAAAACACAATGAAATGAAAATTGCTATTTTTAACTCTAATTAGAGCAGTCTCAGTACTATGATACGGTCTAGATCTGTGGAAATCATCACAGATACCCTTTTACTCTAAGAAGGAATATAATTGTGAGGATACTACCTTTTCTAGTATCTTGGACAGAAAAGGAAGATGCGAGATTGGTCTGTAATTAACTAGTTCTTTAAAAAAAAAACATACTTTGTTAGTTTTAATAAATAATTTTTTTTTTAAAAATCAAGGAAATTTATCTGCCAATTTTGTCATTTTGCTGTATCTAAAACATACCGAACCGTACTGAACCGGACCGTGACACCAGTGTATCGTATCGAACCGAACCTTGAATTTGGTGAACCGTTACACCCCTAATATATATGTGTGTGTGTGTTTTGTGGGGAATGTGGCTGTATCTGCATGTTTACCATCTGTAATGGTACTGAGTACTATGTGTATGATAGTTATCAGTGTGAATGCAGTCTATATGAATAGAGTGTGATTATTGACTATAGGGCGCATCTGTATGATTACCATCTGTATTACCAGCCATCAGCATGTGCTTACTGACTGTATCAGCAGCTATTAGTGTGAATTCTGTATTTCTAGCAATCTCAGGATGTAGGATACTTGGCATACATAGCAAATTCTTTTTATCCTTATTTCTTTTTATTACTCAAAAAATATTCTTATTGTATTTTTCTAGTGCTCAAATAAATAACTTATACAATGTATACAAATATTCTGTTTATTGTTTTATAATTGAAAATCTATGCAGTGTTATATTTAATGACTAAATATAGTCACTGTCCACTGTATTTTTAACAGAAAAGAAAGCAACGAGCTTGTAATCATGATTTATAAGTTGGAAATAGGAAGTTTCCGATAACACAAGAAGACAGCAGAGAAGCGCTAAACACAGTGGAATGAATCGTTTTGTTAACTTTGTGGTTTAATATTATGAGTCGTATGGGATGTGGCAACACACATCCCTCTCACAATATATTGTTTTACAGATCTATCGCTTTTGCCGCTCAGAAATATTCACGCAATCATGCAGCACTTATCAGAAGATCTGCACTCCGGCATGGTTAGCGCCAGGGTGCGATTTGTGAAAAAAGCAGATGATTTATTTATTATAAAAATAAATCATGAGAACATGAACTAGATGACGTCATACACTAATTAGCATATTTATGACATAAGTGCGTCGTATTGTATTGCCTCCCTATGCTCACATACTGCAATTTAATGTAGCCATTTAATTTAACTCTCAATAAAACTGTTTTTATTACTATATTTTAATGTTACTTTTGTCAGACAATGGAATGAATATTATAATGACTGAAAATGGTCCATTAAGATTACATAACCAGCTCTCAAACATTAATCTGCACTAATGAAATCAAATACACATATGTGACTGGTTGTGTGTGTGGACCAAATCACACCAAATCACTACATTTTTACAGAGTGATCGTGAACATATAGTGGAATAAAATTCAAAATAAAACACATTAAAAGAAATAAAATAAATTGTCTCCGTTCTCATTACTTCACATAAATACAGAGAAACTATAACCTTAAGTAACCATCATTTTGCATATTTTTGTATAAATGAAATGCAGAGAAGGAACAACTAAAATGGCGCCGTTACTCTGTTAAGCACATGTGAGCATATGGCACGTGTTAATGCCAACACTTAATTCGGCTTATATTTTTACACAGAACATGACAAATGTGAATATAAAACATACCTGGGACAAACACGACCAAAAGCTGGTTAGTGTAGGCTATCAAAGCATCAACGTTGCTCAGAAATCTTAAATGAAATCAACAGATACGGAGTTCACAGGCAGGTTAACATACACACGCATCACATTTAATCATCGCAATTAACACATTTTGACTCTACTGACAGACAGGCAAATGAGGTAAACTTGTGTGTAATATTAAAGTCCAATCTTGCACTTGAAAATAATATAAACTCCGTTTATGACGCAGCGCTTATTGATGCGACTTACCAGCAGTGAGAGATGTGAGACTCTGCTGGTAATTACGTAACTCCACCCACAATATAACGCACACAAATGCGAGTGACTCAACAGCCAGCCAATGTCGAGTTTCCCCCAATTAATGCATGAATTTAACAGAATTATTTAAACTCCGTTACACATACCATAAAGTCAGTGGCTGTGCTGTGACTGATGTCGGCTATACTTGCTTGTAAAATAGAGTAAGAAGCAACAGAATATCTTTTTTTTTTTGTTGCTGTTCCTCTTTACGCTCGCTGAATACAGCAGAAGCAGAGAGAGAGGTTCACGCTGGGAAAGAGAGACCTCGCACTCGTACGGCAGCACCAGAGAGTTTCAGAGACTAAATAATGATTGCCCAAAAAGTCACTAGATTTGTCGCTAGTCACTTTTTTGGAAAAAAAAGTTGCTAAATCTAGTGACAAAGCCACCAAATTAGCAACTCCACTGCTCAGCGGACCGGCTTCAACTGTCTCGCAAGTGTTGATAGGCTATTACTTGTGTGGTGTAACCAATCAGATAGCGCTGTGGGCGGGACATTGAGCAAGTCTGCAGAGTGGTGAACACAGGGAGGCTGCGCAGCAGCTATATCAGAGCCAGGCAAAGTAGCGTATTTTAAAATAAAAATTGACTTTAATCAAACCACGGATCCGTGATAAGTTTTGTGATCCGTCTCGCCACTATTGTAGTAGCACTGATCACTTTGAGGGGGGGATAAATTTATCCCCACCGAGGATAAAAATAATTAAGCAGAGGCAGGGATACATTGACCAGAATGGGGGAAATCCCAGGCATTCCCCCCGGCAAATCGCACCCTGGTTAGCGCTAACACTCACTGATCTATATAGAACGGAACTGCACTCTTGCCCACCTCTTTCAACTGAGTCAGTGACTGCTAAACCGAACAATCACACTAGTCCAACGAACCAGGCTTTGGGGGTCAAACGCACTCCAGTATGGTTAAAATTTCCTAGTTTGTGCACACCCTAATTATTCTCCCGCACACACGAGTCTCTACCCGTCCATCAAGTTTTGTCCCGCACCGCACTCTACTGTGATGGGTCCCGCGACCATGCAGGTCTCTAATAGGAAGGTGCCTGTTATAATGTTATGATCGAGGCTCTGGACTCTGGACTTTCTATAAAAACGTTAATGTCCTGGCAGTGACAAATGGCTTGTTTTATATTTAATTTGATTACATTAATGTTATAGGTTGAGATTTAGGCTACAATAAATATTTAACTGCTACTATGTAAAAGGAACACTGCTGTAAAAAGCACCTTATTTGTTTAAAGATTTTGCAAACCAAATGTTATTACACTTTTGTTCATATAGCAGTAGGCCTACTTCTAAATGAAAAAAGTGCACAATACACTACTTTTGAATGCATTATTTGTTTTGTGCATAACAATGCGATCAATTGCAGATAATAATGCGAATAATCATGCTTAAAAAAATGTAATCGTTTCCCAGCACAATTTTTTTTTTAGTAGTCTCAGAAAAATGGGTTGCAGCAATCTAATTTTATCTACTAATGTTATCTACTTCAGATTTGAAATAGAAACTCATGAGACATGTGACTTTCAACCCATTACTACTTTCCAAAAACTTACTTGATGGCTTTTGTGATGAAAAGTTAAATATGTAAGTGTGGCGGGGCCGAGAGGCATGGGAACGAGGAGTGAGGCCAGGTGTAGTGATTGAAGATGAGCTGCACCTGCGCCCCACCGCTGGTATCGAGTCCCATGTAGGAGATGGAAGGATATAAAACTGGAGCGACTATAGTGAAGGACGAGAGAGGACCAGGCCTGGGACATTATTTTATGTGTTTGCTTTTTATTTATGCGCACCAGTCGTCCGTGAGGGGCTGGTGCGCCGTTTTGTGTTTATTTTGAATAATTAAAGTGATTTTTGATTGTGCGCCGGTTCCCGCCTCCTTCTTCACGATGAGTATGGAGATTTTATTATTACAGTAAGCATTTCTTTCATTTGTTCAGAGCTGCATTTAGATGTATGACAATTTTCCAACCTGGTCTCATAAAAATACCTACCGTACTTATGTGCACTTCACCCTTTTTTACGCACCTTACTGAACGTTTTGCGGCAGTTTCAAAGAGAAATGTCCACTGAGTGGCGCTAAAACAGTGGTTCAAATAGTGAACCCTGGCACATTTTTATTACGTTGAAATGGGTACGTATTGCTGTAATTTTATTATATTGCTTCTGTTATGTATTGCGGTGGTTCAGAATTGAAATATCTGGTGACTTTCGCTAAAAGTTAAGGCTCTATTGTGTTGGAAATATGCTCTGCACAAAACCAAACCCTACCCAATAATGTTAACAAATGCAAATCTGATATAAAATGCATTTGTTGATGCACCCGTGCCATTTGAGCTTACTTATATGCAGATTTGAACTGCTTTGTCGAAATGTGGTTACATGGGAATCAAACCGGAGCTCCTTGCCCCTTAAGTATGTCTCCTTACTTCGTGAACTACCAAACAAACCTACCGCATATGAAAACTCATAGATATGAAGCTGAATGCTAACATTCAAAAGCATCAGTTTTCAAATCTCCCAGCATATTAATATTGTTTTGAAGTCATAACATGATATTCTTCAAATAATTGTGCTAAATTATGCTTTATTTAACGAAAGTTTTACTGCCTCTAGTGTTCATATATTTTGGAAACTGCAACATATGTACATATTGGTACATATTTCGCATCTCGCTAAAAAGTGCACCCAGGTACATTTATGCCACGAGACCAGGTTGCAATTTTCTCTTCATGTGGAATGCATTTAAAGCTCAAACAAGATAAGAACCATTTAAAAGTCATTCACTTCAATTAAACAAATGCAGCGAAGAGTGAAAACCCAAGTACTCTGGGAGTGCTATCAAACCTTAGGACATATGAGGGAAATATCCCAAGGACTGCCAGGGGACTTTTATCTCCCCTCAGTTTCTTTCTCCATCCTTTGCTTTGTGTTGTTGCACAATCTGTTCTCTTGAGAATGATTTGGAGTGACAAGATTTATTTTTGGTGGATGGACTGCTTATCCACTCTTTTAAACAGAGACATAAAATTAATCTTTAGATTGAACGTGCTTGATCCTGCTGCCATTATCTTTATACCTTTTGAAGTTTGCTCACCTCATCTCACCAGCAGAGGCGAACCAAGATGAAGTAGGGGCCCCAGGTAAGATTAAAATGATGATAAATGATAAAACATAGAATACTGATTTTTTTATTTATTATTATTTATATAAAATAAAGTTACTATGTGAAATTTAAACCACCAGTAGCTGGCAGGAAGTCACTGTTAATAAGTAAGTCATTGCAATTGAACTGAATCATAAATGTTTGATTCATTAACCTATGAATAAACTAAACATTTTGAATTGTTACCTCAATGTGTTTCTTCTGACTTTTTTTTATATGTGATGTTATGCGCATTTGTTTTGAAATCTCTCACTAAGAGACAAACAGAATGAGCCTCAACAGCGCGTCCTTGATACCGGAAATATACTATTCATTAACAATCTTTGTTTACATTGAAGGCTAATAAAAAAAGAAGAATTATCATGTTTCGATGCCTTGCTGGTAATTATTATTATTATTATACACTTATGTTTTAATGAGGATATTTGTCCAGACAGGCAAAAAAAAAAAATAGCTGCTATAGCTAGAAGGCTTATTAGCTGTAGATTGACCTAGGTTATTATTATTATTATTGAGAACATTGCGATTCTCTCTGATGATGCAGTAACTTACGGGGGAGAAAAAAACATCTTCGCCCTGTCAGTCATTTTAGGTCCGTCAGACCAGATATTTGAGTGGTAATGTGACCAAAAATATTTAAGACCCATCGAATCTGAATTTATGACATTTTATGACTTTTTAAGGCATTTCATTATGAAAACGTTATTTAATAATTTTTAAGGACCCGCAGACACCCTGGACGCGGGTGATGCCCAGCAAACACATAACGTTCCCCTAACATTAGTTTTTGGTTCCCGTTTTTTTTTTTGGGGGGGGAACCAAATACTAACATTAGGGAAACATTCTTTTTAGGTTATATTTCTTGTAACCATAAAATAACGTTCCAAGAACGTTGCAGGATGGTTATTTTTATAATAACCTGAAAATACCTTATAGAGAATGTTCCCTAATGGTTATTCTCAGGTTATTTTTATAGCCCTATAAAACTTTCCAATGAAAATGTCACAGATTTTAATGTATAATGACCTATACAGAGCCATGAAATTCATTTAATGCAGCATTTATAAAAATACAGACAATAGATCAATCAAAACGCGATTTAAATTATAATAATACTCACAGAATTAAAAAATTAACAGATATTTTTTGTTTTACTGGCTGATTGACTTGCTCTTTTATCGATCTCTTTATTAAATTGTAACTTAAAATTAATGTAATTATGAGAGTAAATATGATTTAGGAGGGATTTAAAATGCCTAACTGAAGAGAACATGATGTTGAGCGAGAGGATTTTGTTTATGGATCAAAAGAAGGTCCCACTGCACAAACTGTAATGTTACACTTTAGTGGTAAGAATGAATTTACTGATATCCTGCTTTAAGACAAACTTTGTGTTAAATTCATTTTTATTTGGTGCTGAAGAAATGTAAAATCTGGGTAATGTATCCGTAATCTTACATATTAATGGACAGATATTTAATTTTACATATGATAGTTGATGTACTCAGATTATTACTTAAACAATAGATAAAAACAAGATGTGGTTTTCATAATACTGATTAGGTGTCCATATCATTTCCATGCCACTTAGATGCAATAGATTTACCAACACAACACCTGCTCATGCTACCTGCAGACATTCAGAGAAGATTTCTCAGCTGACAATGCAGAGCAGTCAGGAGACAGGAAGTTGGTGGTGGACCCTGTATTTTGGCATGAGTTAGAACAGCCTGCAGCTGAACAGAAAGAAAGAAAGAAAGAAAGAAACCCCCCAGAAAGACACAAGTTGGTAGAGAAAACATTGAGCTCTAGTGGACTGTTAAGATCATTCAGAATGAGGTGGAACAGTCTGAGAATTAATTTAATAGACAGTGCATAAACAGTCAGAGCATTGAAATTTTGACAGATTCAGTGCTTTTTATTCTCTGTAGTTTGTCATTGAGCCCTTAAAATGTTATTTCCCCCAAATAATAAAATGTGTAGCCCATAAGACTTCAGTACAGCTTCGGAAAAAAAACACACACAAATAAACTGCGTCAAGCAATAATGGTTAAGATATTAGATGTGCTTTAAACATGTGCAGTGATCTACGTTTTTATGTAAAATAAATAAAATAAAATAAAAATTACATTAAATCTGTTCATCCTATTGTATCATATCCAAAAGACTTTGGTTAAACGACTTTATTAACAGTGTATGGATAGCCTTTTATGCTCACTTAATGTACCTTTTGAAATGTCTAAGTTTTGGGTCAGAGGAGGGTCAGAAATCCCTTAGGACTTCATTAGAAATATCTTCACTTGTGTTTTTGAAGATGAAGGCTAGTCTTATAACAATTATGATTTACAACGACATGATGATGTTTGGAAGAACTTCCTCTTTAAGGTGTATGAAGGTGTCAGGGAACATACTATTTAGATGCTTAAAATAAGCATCTAGTGTTGGTGGTGAAAGGAAGTGCTAGTTATGAACTGACAGATGCCTATTGTACACACATAATAGAGTAAAGTTATTTGACTGCTGTTTACAAGGTATTTGGGGCTAGATTGAGCACTTTGAGAAGGAACAAATCACTAGAATGGCAGAAGTTTTATTTAGTAGGTATTTATTGGCAAATAACCTAGAACTGCATCTAAGTCACTGTTCACTGAGTAATCAGTGTTTTCGCACTATACAGATTTCCTGCTAATTTCTTTGGCAGTGTCTGTACAGACATTCACGGAGACTGCTGCGCTATTATCAGCCGCTTGTGCTTGCCAGTCTATTATTGTTGTTTTAATCAGTTTCAGATTCGCTTTTCCTTAAATGTCATGTGTAAATGAAACCAGCTCTGATTATTTGCCTGTTGTAACAGTCAGATGGTTTGTTCTCATCTTTAGTGGGTGGTTCTTGGCTAGAATAAGCTGTTAAGTGGACCAGACTTTACACCGGTAGTCAAAAGTCTGGCTCTGTGAGACTAGGAAGTGTTTAAGAGCACCAGGCAGCATTTGAGTGGGTGTATTTTATTGTCACATCATATTCTTCTACTGTATGCTTGAATTATACTTGAGATAGAAGATTACACCAACATTGACTACTGTGAATATGTACTTGACAGTAGTTTCTAAGTAACTCTATATGTGATTATCAAGGACTTGAACTCTGAAAGCATTGTGTGGACATCAATAAAAGCTTTATTCAGTAACAATTTAATTCAAATAAAATTGTGTTGCTGTCAGAGCAGTTAGTTCTTCTTTTTATATATATGCTGTATTTTTACAGTACTTTTAAATAGGTCATATGATGCGATTTAAATTTCTCCTTTTTCTTTTTAGTGATACAAGCTCTTAGTGCATGAAGAAGATCTTTAAAGTTGCAAAGACTAAAGTCTCAAATCCAAAAAGATATTCTTGATCAAAGTTAAGACTCTGCCACACACCCCTAAAACAGCTCATTCAAACACGGCCCCCACATCTCTACATTACTATGAGCAAGTATTTGCGTTATGCTGCCCAAATGTTCACACAAAGAAAGAATGTGTGGCTTCAGTAACTGCACACAGTTAGTGTTGAAGCAGCCATATCACCCGTAGATGCATTAAGGCATCTTTAAGATTACAGCAACGCATTTTATGGATGACCATTTCGTGAACCTAGGAGCAAAGGTAATTCTGACTTTGCTACGACAATCTGGTGCTTCTGAATCAGCTACTGTAAGTCTGTTTTGTTATTAAAGTATTTGCTACTGACTGTTCAAATGCTGAGTTTTGTGCGTTGTGTTTGTGTGTGTGTGTGTGTGTGTGTGTGTGAGAGAGAGAGAGAGAGATATAGAGAGAGAGACAGGGTCACACAGTGGAGTCAGCTGTCTTAACCATCCGTGGCTTGTGTACTGCAAACACATACGAGCTTCATCACTGTGTCTGTCACGTGACTCTGTTCCTCTTTCGGCTTGAACTGATGGAAAAACTAAAGACATTATTAACTGTCATTACATTTATTTTGAAAGATGAGGCTCATGATTATGGAAAGGGGCATTACATTTCCAAAGAGTGCTTGCGATGTTTGGCCAATCACAATGCACTGGGTCAGCTGGCCAATCAGAGCAGACTGCACTTGTCGGAAGGAGGGACATAGGGGACCAACAATGTAAAAAGGTGGGACATAGGGGACCTACAATGATGTGCAGTATTTGAAAAATAATATGTTTTTTAACATTAAAGCATGTCAACATAATCTGTTATTCCAAATGACACGAAATAATTATCTTTAAAAAACATCATATGACCCCTTTAAAAGTGAGTTTTAAAAAATACTGAAAATGTTACAATTTATGAGCCAGCAACTGTTAGTATTAATCTTTACTTTCCCCCAACATTCAACAAATACCATAATATGGACATGAGTTGGCTTCCAGTCAGATAACACAACAGTTATTTATGGCACGTCAATTCAGATCTCTAATAATGCTGGAAAAATGCCAGAAAAATTTGCCTAAACACATTTTTTAAAGAGCATTTCAGTTTTGATTTATTTGTTCTTGTTGAGCAGCCAGCTATTGATCCTCTGTGATCTGTCCTCCACTGAATGATAATTACACACTCAGATCATCCATAAAGTAGAGTACAGTATCTGAAAACATTTTACTATCAAGGGGAATCATATTAAATTTAAATCAAATACATACAGTGTAATATGACAGAATTTTTATTTCCACCAGTGTGTTTTGAGGACATGCTACAGTATGTGCCGGAAATTTTCATCGCCCTTATTTCACCACTTCCTGTCCACTGCAATATTTCTGGCTTAATGAAAAAGCTTTTCTCAAAGGAAGAAGTTGACAAGTTAAATTATTTAAATGAAGAATGCAGGAATATTTTAACTAACAGTACAATTCATGGGACATTCACAGAGGCCATTATTTACTTCTGCCATTAAATAGTATTCCTGTCTCTGTAAAGGGTAAGTGACTGATGGCTTGACTGTGGGTGCCCAAGGTTTTTAGAAAATATACAAACTCACAGGAAAGCTGCCAATTAGTCCCTCTGGGCCTCGACCAATTAGACCATTCTTCCCAGAGACGATTGAGCATTCAAAAAAGACATATAAAATGTCTAGCAGCCCCACCCCAGTGCCTTTCTTTCCGGAAGTGCATGATGAGCTCACAAAGTCGTGGACGGCACCTTTTACTGCCAGAAACTGGCCAGTGGGCTCCTCCTCCCTCATCACCCTTGATGGCGGTGCAGCGAAGGGGTATTCGGGAATCCTGTCGGTGAAGCGTGCGGTAGCTATGCAATTGTGTCCTAAGTCCGTCTCCTCCTGGCATGGAGACCCGGTGCTTCCTTCCCGGGCCTGTAGGCACTCGCCTGGTCTGACTGGCAGTGCCTATGTGGCTTGCGGGGAAGCTGCTTCTGCCTTACACGCCATGGCATTACTGCAGGTGCACCAGGCTAAAGCACTGAAGGACCTGCACAAGGGTGCTCACGACCCAAAAGTTCTAAAGGAACTCACCTTGCGCTCCGAGCGACAAAGGTTTCCCTGGGTCGTGCGATGTCGACGCATGTGGTTCTTGGTTGCACAGAAGCAGACTGAGGCGGTCCGACACATCCTGCCCCAACGCGCAGCTGCTGCCTCCGCCCGTCCACCGGCTGCAGTGCCCCAGCCTGCTCATTGCAGAGGGCAGCCCCCTGCATCCACCTCGCTCCCGCGCCGCATCTGCAGCAGCCTCCAAGTAGTGCCATAGAGCTGGGTGCAGGCAGGCTGCCCCTCCCGTCCTGGCCCCTGTCACACCTGGTAGTGAGCAAAAGAGCAAGGGGCCCCCGGGACGGGTGACCCAGAGAGAGGTAGCTGCTTTGGTGAAGGCACCTCTCCCTCCCCTGGAGGAGGGCCAGGCGGAGAATCTGGAAATCTTGATGAGAGAGCAGTGCGCACTGCGAGTGCGAGTATGGCTTTGGTTCCGCTGGTCCCGCTTGTATGGTTTTTAAGCCGTACAAGCTACCCAGCTCTTCTCACTGGCTTATGCGGACCATCAGCCTCAGCTATGCGATTCAGTTCGCCGGTGTCCCCCCAAGTTCAGCGGTATCTGCTTCACTAATGTGAAAGCATCCGATGCCCCTGTTTTGCGGGAAGAGATCGCAGTCCAACTAGCGAAGGAGGAGATAGAGCCGGTCCCTCCAGCTGATATGAGGACAGGGTTTTACAGCCCTTGCTACATTGTACCCAAAAGAAAGTGGTGGGTTATGACCGATCTTGGATCTGCAAGTTTTGAATCGGGCCCTCCAGTGGCTACCGTTCAAGATGTTGACACAGAAACGCATTTTTGGGTGCATCCATCCCCAAGATTGGTTTGCAGCGATCGACCTGAAGGATGCTTACTTTCATGTATCCATCCATCCGCGTCACAGACGTCTTCTGTAGTCTGCATTCCAAGCATGGGCATATCAGTACAAGGTCCTGCCCTTCGAGCTGTCCCTGTCTCCCTGTGTCATCATGGAGGCAGCTCTTGTTCCCCTTAGAGAGTTCCCCTTAGAGTGTTCGCATTCTCAACTATCTAGACGATTCCCCGTACTAGTGCTCCTCGCGACAGCCCCTCCGTGGCCAATTCCTCTGAGGAAGGATCTACTGACCTTTGGAAACTCCATGTCTGGTCCCTGGATGGGACGCGGAGGTTCTAGGTGACCTACCCCAAGAAGTAGTGAACACCATCACTTCGGCTAGAGCACCGTCTACGAGACACGCTTACGCACTTATTAAATAAGGAGTTAATTGAGGCAAATTTATAGTTAATGGTTAGTTAATAGTGTGAATTGGACCCGAAAATAAAGTGTGACCGTTTCTTTCATTGAAAACTCTGCTCCTGCTTGCACTGGCCTCCATCAAGAGGGTAGGGGACCTGCATGCATTTTCGGTCGACGATTCATGCCTAAGAGTTTGGGCCGGCTGACGCCCAGGTAATCCTGAGGCCCTGGCCTGGCTACGTGCCCATGGTTCCCACTACACCCTTCAAAGACCAAGTGGTGAACCTGCAAGTGCTGCCCCTGGAGGAGGCAGACACAGCCCTGGCTTTGCTCTGTCCCGTCCAAGCATTGAGATGCTACGTAGACCGGACACAAAGCTTCAGGACCTCAGACCAGCTCTTTGTCTGTTATGGAGGCCGGCAGAAGGGGAGTGCCATCTCTAAGCAGAGGATGGCCCACTGGATTGGGGATGCCATAGCCCTGGCTTATCAGGCTCAGGGTGTGCCCTGCCTGTTCAGGATCCAAGCTCACTCAACTGGAAGTGTTTCATCCTCCTGGGTGCTGGCTCGTGGCACCTCGCTGACAGATATTTTTTTTAGAGCTGTGGGCTATACACATACGAGTACCGCTTAGGTCTCAATATGGAACGCGGCCTTCTATGGTTCTCACGGATTTATAGTTCCGCCAAGTACAGCTGCCAAGGGTGATGGAGGATCTCAACAGGGTCTACAGTACGGACACTCTGGAGCAGTTTAAGCAAGTCAGTTAGTGTCGTTGGTGTCAAATGGTTAATGTTTATCCTCTTTGCAAAACATGGTTTAAAGTTTTAATTATTTTGTGTGTTTTTTGTTCTGTTCAAAACAAGAAGCCAGGCTTGTGAAATGAAATGGTTATTTTGGCTTCATTGTAACCTGAGCTCACACTCACACTGTGTGAAAAGAAGTCCTCATAAGGCCTTGTATCTATTTTAAACTTGCTCAGTTGCAAGAATGCAGAAATGGAATAACAAAAGAAACAGTAAGGGAACAACTGCCTGAAAAATGAAAACACAAACTGTATTCTACATTGTGATGCAGGTGATATGAAATTGTAATCATTATGGTGACATTATACTGCCTGAACTGAGATGTATTTCTAGTCAGCAAAAGGCAAAGGACCTTTGGATCCAATCATTAGAAGGAACCTTTGTGTAATATGCAATATTTTGTTGCTTTGGTCTTAGGTTGTAACAGAGGTTTTTTTATTTCATATTGAAAAATACTGAAAAAAAAAACGCTTCATAGAAAAGTAACACCAACACCAACTTATACATACTTCACTGCAGATTGGATTTCTCTTTTAGATGCCCACTTACTTGTATTTTAAAAAAAATGAATCTGTCATGAAAAAAGCATTAATTTGTTTTTGTATTTTTATTTAAATTATTAGAATATTGTAATGGCCAACAGTATTATAGCCAAGGTGATATATTTTGGCAAGATTCAGGATTCAAACATCTGCTTTTCTGTTTAAAGTCTGCTTTTTGTTCTGTCTTTGTCTTTGGGCTAAATCAGGCAAAAAAATCCTGTAGTGTGAGCCATGCTTCATGTCTTTCAGTATATGAATAGAAAAAAAACTAGGAGAAAAACTAATTAAAACAATAACTATATGTGTAAATTTTACCAACTTTTGCATTATCTTATTTATTATTTTTATTAACTGACAACCACAAACAATAAAAACTATTGAATAATTTGCGCTCTCCGAACATTTTGGTCTTGTCTGCAGCTTGTCAATGTTGCGAGTGCGGGCAATCCTAATACTTAGAGCTAAACTGGAGAGTCTTCTTTCTTGTAACATTGTGCACCGGATAAATGTCTTGATCACTGTCAATTTCGAGAAAGAATGATTAATTGCACGAAAAAATATCTGGTGACAAGTCAACAATGAATCACTAAAACATTTGCCATTGAAACCGAGAAGAGCAGCAGCGGACCAGGGCACAAAAAAATCTAAATATAAATCATAAATATATATAAAGTTTACAATATTCTTTTCTTGTCTTGTCTTGTCTTGTCTTTATTATCATTATTGTTATTTTGCCAAGGCTTTACAGTGATGTCTTGCTTGTATCATCTTTGGTATCTGACTAAATTACGAATAACATATGGGAAAACAATGCAGTGATCGCACTGGCGCCTCATGCGCACACAAAAATTTTTGCTCCCTTGATATCGCAGCCTGTTCATTATCAAAACAAAACAATATACATACAATGAAACATATAAAAATTACAGTGCTCAATTAAAATAGTCCGTTGTTGCGTTCAGTGTGACCAGAGCATCACTGTGCACTTACAGCCTTTATGGAGGATGATGATTTATGTAGATAATTTAAATCTGGCCAAAATCTAAGATGATGCTGGCTATGACTAAGTGTAATTTAGGCTAAGACTCTCTTTGTATTTTTTGACGCTATGACAAGATGACACAATTTTTTTCTACTCAGAGCGGTTTCAAAACAGTAATAATACAGAGAAATGCATGAACAGAAACCGGTAAAATCCGTCCTTCGGGTGAGACGTTAAACCGAGGTCCTGACTCTCTGTGGTCAATAAAAATCCCAGGATGTCTTTCGAAAAGAGTAGAGGTGTGAACTCGGCATCCTGGCTCAATTCGCCCATTGGCCTCTGACCATCATGGCCTCCTAACAATCCCCATATCTGCTGATTGGCTTCATCACTCTGTCTCCTCTCCACCAGTAAGCTGGTGTGTGGTGGGCGTTCTGGCGCAATATGGC
Source organism: Carassius auratus (assembly GCF_003368295.1). Taxonomy (NCBI): domain Eukaryota; kingdom Metazoa; phylum Chordata; class Actinopteri; order Cypriniformes; family Cyprinidae; genus Carassius; species Carassius auratus. Next base: position 17,689,922 of record NC_039249.1, read on the forward strand.
TGCCGTCGCATCATCCAGGTGGATGCTGCACACTGGTGGTGGATGAGGAGATACCCCCTGTCTATGTAAAGCGCTTTGAGTGCCTAGAAAAGCGCTATATAAATGTAAGGAATTATTATTATTATTATTAAAATACAAATTCTGCTCGGAATGAAAGTTTCGGTTACGTACATAACCATCGTTCCCTGATGGAAGGAACGGAAACGTTATGTCGAACAACATACAATATGGGGTCTCACTTGTGAGGCCAATCATCTCTGAGTTTAAAAGAAAACGCCAATGAAATTTGGCTAGTGGATTTAACATACCTGAGCCAGTCCCCATGCCCACGGGTATAAATAGGCGATTGGTGCATCCACTCATACAGGTTTTATGTTAAGGAGTCGAGAATGTGTCCCGGCAACAGGGAATGGTTCAAGGTTGTGGCATGGGGACATAACGTCTCCGTTCCCTCCATCTGTCGGTCACTGCGAGTTATGTCGACATATGGGGTCCTATTGAAAACGCCACAACCTGAACACCATCACAATCCTGTGGCGCTGCAATTGTTGACAAGCCGTGGCGTGCCACAAAAGCTACGCTTAAGGTCATAACCTTCCCAAAGCCCCAGCGCAAATTCACTGACCTTGGTACCGAAGGGGCCAAAGGGTGAGTACATCGCTGCTGGAGAAGGCCTTTCTGCTGTCCCGCCCACAAAAAGTTATTGGAAGGGATTTCAACCTTCGGTGAAAGATTGCTTTAAATCTTCCCTATTTGTTCTTTCAGCTTGGCAAAACGATGAGGAAGTGAGCCTTAGGAAAAGGTCACTACGGAGACCACATCCTACCCGTAGGGAGATGACATGTGGAGATACTGATATGGACTGACCCAGGGGGCAGTACTACATATGGAATGGGTCTCTGAGGCAGGTCCTACCTTAGAGTAGGGTTGGCAGCTGCCAGAAGAGACTGACAGAGCGGGTATGTCAAGGGAAGACACGGGTTTACCAAGAGAGAAACCTTACCATGGAAGAATACACATATGGCATTACCCGTATGGTATCCATAGAGGAAGGAAACGAGCAGCTCCGAAATTATTTTCTCGTTTGACTAAATTGTGTGAACGATAGGCCTATTACTAAATCTTCTCAGAATATATATATATATATATATATATATATATATATATATATATGATAATTTGTTCATTGATTTATATATTATCATCATGCACACAATTTACTTAAAGGTACAATGTGTAAGATATTTGCAGTAAAATATCCAAAATCCACTAGGCTAGTGTTATATATTTTGTCCAGCTGATTACTAACAATATCTCTTTTGTTTTCAACTACTTGTAAATCATGAGAAAATTCCCATACTATACAGTGACACGGGGAAGTGCAGTCGCCTGTCAATAACGTTAGTTTCCCTTTGTTACAGCCTTTACTGACGTAGAAACCACATGACAACAGTGTCGTGGAAAAATGCGGAAGAAGTGTCTAGCGTCCTGTTCAATCCATGAATTATCTTTCAGTCTGATTGATGGCCATCAGCGGTTGCGTAGAAGACAACAAGTCCCATCATTCCACACTCCTTCTTAGCGTAATCTAACCACGCGATTGTTATTGTGAATAATATTTCAATATTATATTGAATGTTTTAATTTAATAGCAAATCCCCTTTATTTACCAAAAAATTAAATGTTTAAATTTCATTAATTAAAAGACAAATTAATTGTTTATTAATTATTTAGGTGAAATTGCTTACTGTTTTACATAATTATATTAATTGTAGAAACACTTTAAACACAATTGTAAATAAGAATAAATAATGCCATTGGTTTTATTTTTATTGATAAAAAGTGTTTATTTGTTTTAATTAGCAAATTTTTGCGTTTTGCTTTGGTACCGAAATTGGTACAGAGAACCGTGGATTTTCATTAGTATCGGTACCAAATACTGAAATTTTGGTACCATAACAACATTACTGGGTAACAATTACACTGCTGTATTGGCTTAACTTTCAGTGAGATCTGCAAATGAACTAATTGCCTCAATGCAACAAGGCCTCAACATATCAAGATAATCTACTGAATTTGTGGTTCTTAATGCTGCAAAAATGGACTCCTCTTCTGTGGCACTGGCTGGCCTTTATCTTCATTAGTATCACTCTGGGGTTCACTCTGCGCCGTGGAATCGATTTTCTGCAGCGATCCGTATGGTCTGCCTGAGACTCATTAAAGTAATAGTTTTAACGTCTTTGAACAGCTCACTGGGTATCTGAATAATTTTGAAGCTCTCTGTTGTTCATTGCGGCTGTTGTCTCGTGTACGACCACAGCCTCTTGTTCTGTCATTATCTGCCCATCTCATGACTTAGACAACAAGGTGTCGACTGGCCAGCAGACTGGGAAAAAAATTCAGGAAAAAGAGCAACATCGTGTTTCACTTGTTTCATCGATTAACATAATTGCCTCAGCATTGTCAATGGGAGACGTGCTTCACTGCCTCATTCCCAAGAGCTCCGTTTGCATCCTCATAACCTGCTCTCTTATTGAAACAGCCACTGAGGAGGAAATCGTGAGTTATTGTTATTTGTGAATCTTTGGCTATATTACAGCAATTCGTTTCAGGTCCTCATCATCTCTGACGGCAGCTCAGTTAAATGTGGGTTTAATGTGATGGGTTAGGAATCATAACCTGAGAGGAGGACAGGAGACATTTCAGTTGTTTTATAGTTTGCATTAAAGAGTAAAGCAGATCCAGTGACCTCAACTGACTGGACATGGAGAGATAAGGTCAACCACAATTTGTGCTGTAATATTGTCTTGTCGCTTCCTAGAAGAAGTGCTTTATATCTGTTTACTCATGGGGAAACATAAGAAATGAGAAAAGAAAACCACTTAGCAAGTCTGGTGTCCACAATTTGCTTTTAATGCCAGTTCCTAAAAAAAGAGAACATCTTAAATATGAGACACAAGTTTAACATCTCATTTTTCTCCCTTCTGTCTAAGCTAAATGCACTGGCAGACTAGATTTATTTTATTATTATTTTTTTTTTAGTACTGTACTGTACAGAAGTGTCACATAGTATAATATAAGTTTTCTAGTTACTCTGTATTTGCATTTTCTTTCTACTGTTTGTTTCAGTTCAGCAGTTTCAGCAAAGGATTTGAAATGTGGTCTTCTTTCTCATTACTATCCTAATGCTCTCAGTATGTGCAGAAGTGTCATTTTCTTAAAATAGTCCTCTGTTTTATTTGGCTGTGCATATTGATTTCATATTCATCAGTCAAAGCCAAAATCTACTGGCTTCTTGTCTTAGTAAGAATTATGTTTTCCTGAACGATGTAGTAATTCTCTTCGATGGAGCTATAGTATGTATAACAACAAATCAATTCAAATAAAAAATCATCTAGAATTTGAGAAACCCTCCAATTTAGACAGTATCTGCTACTACAATACACCATGAATATATTTAACACATTCATTTCCCACAGGAAGGCTGTTCTGTGATCTCAGAAAAGGAGGGTATCAGTCACACTTTTTGCTTGTTAAGTCTCCTCCTTGTGGTATATCACAAGAATTACAGCACATTAAGGTGATGGAACTATGAGTGAGACAAATAGACATTTTCATAAATATTAGATCAGTATAATCAGAGTGTTGACCAATAATTGTGAAATATTTTTAATGTTTATTGGTTTGGTTATGGCATAATTCTAACCATCTGATTATTACTAGTATACGATTTTGTTTGAAATATTTAATCCAGACGCTTTCTTTGTTTTTAAAAATGCTTTTTTTTATATATATATATATAACTGATTTGCCTGTAATGTTAGAGTATCACATGCCTGAAACCATTTGTCAGCTTACATAGAGAAGGTTTCACTGTGACAGAGGCAGTTTGAGAGATCCAGACCTTCTCTAAATAGGTCAAATGTTGTGAAATGTCAATCTATATATTCCCCCGTTTTCACTTCACTTCTGATCTATCGGAGGAAATAATAGCCACAATACCGATCATGGAGCAGTGTAGGATTTACTTGATGACGGACCCACCAAAGCTCTCAGAGCTTTTATGAAGCTTATCGTAGCTAGTATTAAGAGCGTTTTGCAAATGAGTGACAAAGTGCAGAGTTCTAGAGGCAAATCATGTACTACCAAGTAGGAAGCAAATGTATCATGTTTGATAACTCAGACTGCCTGACAGATTTGATATTACCACTCACTCTATTTCCCCGTGGCTCTTTTTTATGGTTGTACAGTGTAGAGCTTGAGGAATCGTGGGATAGAAGAAAGCGCAGCCGAGTCTATATTTGAGCGCGATGACTGTAATTAGAGTGTGATTATTCCCAGAGACGTCTGAAAAAGAAAAAAAAAAGGCAGCCGACAGTGAGGGAGGTTGCTATGGAAACCGACACGGAGGCAGTGAAAAGGGTCTGTTTGCCGGTGGTTATGTCATGTGTCTGCTGTGCATGTAAAAAAGTTTGGACATTGCAGGTTTCAAGTCAAAAGGAGGCAGAGTAAGATGTTAAGTGTGTGTATGCTGTTTTTGTTGTCTCATTTTCAGTTCGTATTCTCTTAATTGACCCTTTGTAAAGACCCCACCCCCCACCCCCTTAGTTACTGTTGCTGTATCTGACAAGCCTTGGAGCTCTCATGCCACACATTATGTTCTCACGCCGTGAAAAATACATCGCAAAGCAAAGAGGAAACTGACAACTTGCCAACAGACAAGACAGCAAGTTACTTCTGGTGTGAAGTCTAAGCTTTCAAATTTTGTCCTTTATTTTTTAAAGAACCTCAAACAATAAATAACATTTTGTGGATCTTTATTGTGTCATGACAGATCACTGTAGCGCCTCAGTTCAAGCGGCACGTGAACCGATCGTCTTTTCATATTTACTGAACATGAATAAAATAAATATTCACATATGTTGTTCATAGGGGCATATTGCAGTAGCCCTACAGTTACAGAATAAAATACCATTTGCCCCATTACTATTAACATTTAACATTTACCTGTTTTATCTCACAATTCTGACTTTATTTCTTGCAAATGCATGTTTATATCTTCTAGTTCAGACTTTATTACTCAATTTAATTTAACAATAATGAGTTTTTTAAATTGTGTGGGGAAAAAGCCAGAAGTCGGTGATATAAACTCATGATTTTTTACTACTAGTTAGGCCCCGCCCACAAAACAACATCATCACTGTTTGCAAACACCCAATTGGTCAATACACACATTTTTTTAAAGTTTAAAAGTCCCTGAAATGAATGTACTCTCCTGTCTGGTTTGTTTGTTGGACAAAATGGCGGATTTGGCATTATGATTGGTCAGATCACCTTTCAATCAAACTCCCTGCGAAGGGTCAGTTGCTTCCTCTCGTTGCATTGAATTGTTTTTTATTGCACTTATTCTCTCTCATTCTCCCCTACTGTGTTCAAACATGCTCATGTTCACATATTAGAATACCATTCTGCCAATTCTGCTTGTTTCCCTACATATATTAAGTGAGCCAGTTTGGAGCTTACAATTAAATAATTATTTATGTTGAAACAATAAGGCTAATTATATTGACCGTTTATGCCTTATCATACGACATTAGTCTGACAGATCCCATCACGTCGTGGTGCAGATGAAAACTGTTCTTGCACGGTGGAGGAACACTTGTGGTCATTAGTATTCCTTGTGACGGCCGTTGCTATACCCTGCATCCTCCCTGTTCGCCCAGATAGCCATTGAATTATGAAGCCAATCTGAGCCATGGTTTGGGTTGCCTAGCAACAGACTATTGAGTGGCACTGGGTCCCTGGTGATGGGGAGATAAACAAGGGGCCAGATAATGTGTGTGTGTGTCTCTGTATAGGTGTGTTTCCTGATGGCCTGTGTGCTTATCTTAAAAGTGTCAAAAAGAAAGAAAGAACGAAAATACCCCAAACCCCTGTGGCTATTATGACCCCAAGCAGAAACTTCAGTCTCACAAAATAAACTGATGGCCAGTAGACACAAACAATTGTGCTTTTTCCTTCAAGCCTAACATGGGTGGGCAGGTTTTCTGTTATAACGGTCACTATAATGATCTAGATAGTATTTTTAAAATCAAATGGTTTGTCGCTAATTTAAAGAGCAGAAAGTGGTTTACCTGATACAAATTATTGTTTGCCTCAGTAAATCATAAGTTGTGATCCTGATGGAATGATTGCCATGTTTGATTATTTGATATTTGCACAACATGAACTTCTCTAAACTTATTCATTTTAAGTATTTTATGAGGTTGGTTTGTGTGAATGCCAGGACACAGGATTTGGTTGTAAAAGTTGTCTGTGTATTTATTTTGCAGATGGGGTGTTTGGTCGATGTCAGAGATATTCCGGATCACTTCCCCACACTTACGACGTGTCTGCAGCAGCTGTGCAGCGTTTGAGGAGCGTTCTTCAGAAGCTGGCCCATCGAGGTATCGCATCTCTGTGTGGTAGCGCTTGTTTATCATGTTAACGTATCACAATTCATTGTTTTCTTCTTTCCACAGTATACAATACGTTTTACTGTGGAAATTATTGTTTATGTATTCACAAGTCCATTGTCTGTTTTTCTAATTACACATCTCTTTGTTTACCAACTTTCCTGACTGTTAATTATTCACTTCTTATCAGCTGTCAGTTGCTTTAGCTTTCAGTCTGTTACCTTCTTCAGATCTGACATTAGCCTGCTGACTTGTCATCTCACTTTAACTGCTTATTAACTGATACTTATTTACCTGTTACTGGAACTCTTTTGCCCTTTTACCCACTAGCAAAGCCATGAAGTACATGGAAACATACTGTATGTCATACTTATCATACTTATCTTCTCAATACTCACATTACTATTCAAAAGTTTGGGGTCAGTAAGATTTTATAATTTTTTTCTTAAAGAAATGAATTAATTTATAAGAAAGATTGCATTAAATTAACTTAAAGTGACAGTATAGACTTTTACATTTTTACAAAAGATAAATGCTTTTCTGAACTTTCTATTCATTAAAGACTCTAGAAGAAAAATGTACATATTTTGCCAAATATATATATATATATATATATATATATATATATATATATATATATATATATATATATATATTAAGCAGCATGGTTGTTTTACTAAGACTGGAGTAATGACTGCTCAGCTTTGCTATAACAAGAGTAAGTTAAATTTTAAAATATATAAAAATATAAAATATATATATTTGAATTTTTTATATTTCACAGTCATACTGCTTTTGCTATTTTGATCAAATCTTTAGTGTTGATTAGCGAAGAGACTTCTTTCTAAAATCTTAACTCCAAACTTTTGAATGAAAAGTAAAATATTTATTGTTTCACAATTGTTTTGTGGCACCTACATCTCTGTGGTAGGTTGTACCTTTCTATTCTCAAGTTTTGTTGTATTTCTGCATCTATGATACTAACTTCATTGGCCGAATCACTATGATGTGTTACTTAGACGTAAGATAGCAGTGTTAGGTAAATGAATTCACTGGCTATTTTAGCTATATTGACCTTGATTGCTGTGCACCTTGTTGACATGATTTAATGCTGGCCAAACATTTGTGAAACCTAAGATCAATAAGTAACAGATTAAAAAACATTATCAAAACTTCACTAAAAGCAGTTTCTGGTTTTATCAATGTACTTAGCTAGTAAGTTTTATCCTTGGCAGAACCGTGTCACAATCAGTTCCAGAGCTCGTCATCTCAAGTCAAAGCTGACACACAGCCAAACGTGCACTCATCCTTTGTGGCACGATGTTGCTGTCTGTCACATGGACAGATGAAAGAGAGCGGGATGAAAGGATGAGACTGAGCACTCATCCACTGCTCAGGGGCTTGGAATTGGACTTCTGAGGGCTTTCATGACAGAAAGGTTTTTCAATGATACACCGCGTTAGCAGGGCTGGACTGAATGTACTATCACTGATAGAGGAGAACTTCTGCAGAGATGTGAGTCTTAATCTGTTCAAGCTGAACATATTGTTTGAACATGTCTGATCTGTAGATCTGACTTAAGATACTTGCACTTGTACAACAAACTCTGGATGCTCTCTGTGTTAGACGTCTGTTCAGTGTGATGCAGTTTTGCTACAATGGGGTTTCATCAAAAACTTAAAGCCACTTTATATGAGAAGCTAATTAGTAACATTGAAGTGATTTTGATACACAGTTCACACGGTTTAAAAGATTATAAACTATTTCCTTTAAGCTTTTTCGAACTGTACATGTAACATACAAATTATACCAACCCTATAATATATATTTTTTCAGTTAATCATCTGTATTATGATTTCAAAGCATCAAGATTTAATTCAGGGGGTAAAAACATTGGTTTTATCCAATGAGTCACATTCATTTAGCTGTTATAATGCAATTTACTAACCATTTGAGAGGAAATAGATCTGGTGTAATATGACTGAAAAAAAAATTACCATTATGACAAAGGGAGGCGAAATAAGACCCCTATAACTGTATTAAAGTCTAAAGAAGGGACATTTTTCACCAACCCTGATGTCATTACAAACCTGTTTGAATTTCTTTCTTTTGCACAACAGAAAAGTAGATATTTTGAAGGACACTTGGGGTCTAAAATGACATTTGATGCCAATGAATTTCATTGTATGAACATAAAACATGTCTCCTCATATCTTTTTTTATAGTAAGTCAGCCATGTTTGGAATCACATGAAGGTGGGTAAATGATAGAATTTTTTCTAGCTATTATAAATCAGTATAGGGGTCTTATTTAACCTCTGTTTGTTATGATGTTATTTAGTGGGATGTAAATAAGAACTGCTCGGTTCCCTCTGCTTTTGCAGGGCAGTGTATATTCAAAGCATGTTTTCTGACACCAATCAGAACACAGGGCTTATTGTTGTCAGTTTCCAACATAGCCATTTGGGGGCAGCATGCTCCATCCTGTCTGTCTCGGTGAAGGATCTGAGCCTTTAATAGGCTGCAGAGGCTTGCTCCTAGCTTGATCTTTTCAAACAGCCATAAATGAGAGTTGAAAAGCGTGGAAGGCACGCAACCGTCTTGGGGTAAATTACCAACATGGTAATGAATATTAGAGAGCCAGAGAGATGGCCGACTTACTCCAATTACCCAAGCCAAATAAAGAGAGAGGGATCAGGAGGATGAGAGGCTGTTTTCAGTTTCCTCTTTCTCTCTCTCTCTCTCTCTCTTTTTTCTTTTTGGATGCAGATGGTGTCTGAAACCTCGGCTTTTGATTGACGTACTGTGTTGCAGTGTTTTTATTTTAATTTCAGAGCACTTTTGCAAGGGAGATCTCAGACGTCTTTAGATGTTCCCCTGTGTGCATTTGTGTGTGTTCGAGCGGCTGTGTGTTGTGCGCATGTGTTTTGTTTGTGTGCTTCCGTCCATGAATTTGTGCCCAATTCAGCAGACAGATGACAAACGTGTGAACCATTAAATGTTTCCAGTCATCTTATCTTGTTTTTTTGTCCGTTTGCCCTGGGTTTGTGTGTGCCTGTGTGACATTTTTATGCACGCACCCTTTGTTTGTGCATGTTTGAGATCTGATCACATCTGCCTTGCGACCATCACATTCACACACTCTTTTTAATTCTTACAGACCCCTTCAGCAGACCAACATCCCTCCACATTCCTCTTCACAGCAGAGAGTGAGATCGGCAGATATTTGTAGAGAACATCAATGCCATCGACTCAGAATTCTCTTTATCACATATTTAGAGTAGCTGTAGAAATCACGCAATTTGTGAAGCACACCCTGCACAATGTCATTAGATCGATGCCATTGACCGGACGGCCAGAATGCTCTCTCTTTGTTATACAGGTCTATCATGCAAACTGACAGCCCTCCCTTGCTTTGAGCTGCCCCATATTTCTTGGCATTGTCTTTAGATGTTCTTCAGATTTCCCTGCTCCCTGGATTTGAACATTACAGCCCGCTCATAAAGCATCATGCCATCCCTTTGATCTTCAACTGTGGTCAGTGTGTCTAGAGATAATGGGAAGCTACAGATGTCTCCTGGAGTAGAAGGCTATTAATGAATAGAGAGGGACAGATAGGAGGTGATAGACAGACAGTTTGGTAAGGAGCTGCTGGAAGGGAGAGTGAGAAAGAGGGGGAATTAAGACGCACTTAATGGCTTGTCTCTAAAGTGAGGTCACACATAATGGACAGCTGAAATACCTCAGAACTGATTCTCTGAAATAATTTAAAGTTATTTGTTCTCTGCTGGAAGTCTAAGTCACATAATGCATACTTTTTCTCATGCTGTTTGCAAGGGTTGAAAGCCAGTGATGTTTTACTGTCAGTCAGCTTTCAGTTAAATTTGATTTAATTAATTGTATAAATCACAGTTATTGGCTTAATTGCCAAAAAAAGCACACAGATCAGTACACTACTGTACTTCGTTTTAGGGGTTAGTAAGGAGTAATTTCTTTTTGATACATTTTGTTTTTAAAATAAATTAATACTTTTATTTCGCAGGAGCATATTAACCTGATAAAAAATTATAGTAGATACATGTATAATGGCACTAACAATGTCTGTTTCAACTAAATGTTGTTCCTTTGAACTTCCTATTCCACAAAATATTAAGCAGCACAACAAATTATGTTTATTGCGACATTAAAAACTGGAGTAATGGCTGCAAAATAAATAAATAAATAAATAAATAAAATCTGATTTTCCTTTACAGGAATTTAAATATATAGAAATAAAAGTAATGGAAATGGAAATAATATTTCACAATATTACTGTTTTACTGTTTTTTGATGAAATAATAAATGCAACCGTGATGAGAATAAGAGAAAATCATGTCAAATCCAGACTTTTGAAAAATAGTGTTATTTAAAAGTATTATATTTTCAAGGAAGACAAAATTATGCTTTTGAAGTCAATATATTGCTTAATTTGAGGTGTATTACCGGCCTATAATGATCCATAACAATCCATTTTGTAGTCTTTCTGAAGTATGTGCTGTATGTATTTATTTATTTCAAAGAATATCTTGTGTTTCATCTGCACCATTTTAAATTGCAAAAATGAAGACAGATATCTTTGGCTATTTAGTCTTATGCCGCATTCCAGGCAACCTGTAACCTGTGTCTTTCCAACCTTCTAGCTGTGAAAGTGCACTGGAACGGCAGTCAAACTCGTGACTTCCATCCCAAGAACTCTTATACTGTAGATCGATGTATTACCAGTTCTGAGCTCTGATGTCACATAACCCATGAAACAACAATGGCAGCCTCTACGGATGCAGTGTTTTGCAAGTGGTACACAGTGAGAAATAGACTTTAGGACAAATATAACATTGCAATTTAATTAATAATAAAATAATAATAATATAATAATACACACACAATTATGTATTACAATGTTATGTGTCTAAAATGATAAGAATGTCATGAAAGTATGTCGCCACATGGAAATGTTGGGCATAGCTAACGTTGAGGTAGCGTTAAGTAAACCTGAACTTGACCATGCAAACGATCATGCTTATAATTTATTATTATTATTTAATTACGTTTCCCTCAAATAAGAAAGGAGTAAGCACCTTTGGCGATAGAAATGATTGTAAATGACTATAAGCCCCGTACGGTCCACCACGCTGGTTTGTTTACATCTAACTACCATAATTCCTTGCGCTCAGGCAGTTTGGCTTGACTTGTCTGGAACGCTACAAAGTCATGAGTCGTGTTTTGAAGTCATGACTTATGGGCTCAAAAACTGCCTGGAACGCAGCATAAGTATCATATTATGCCATTTTTAAGATGCAGTGCCAATGTAATAGATATTTGAAAAACGTGTCTCAAAGTTCCTGTGTTCTGTTCCACACTAAATAATATTTTACATATTCTAAATTACAGAGACTCCATCTTCAAATATCTTTTTTTCCCTTATATATTCTGCTCTGACATGACATTAGGTACATTATTAGTAACTGTTTATTTTTCAAAATAGTTGCAAATGTACAAATTAGTTTATTAGATGTATATAGTGTTTATTAGATGTATATAGAGATTATGCAGGTTCTGGTGTGGGGTACAGGTAACACAACACAAGGCTTATGAATAGACACTGGTGCCATGAGACATTTATAGATGTGTAACAAGGCCCACCAGGCTTCCCAATGACCTCTGGCCTTACCATCATCCAGGTAGGAACTCTGTGTTCAGATAGAAGCTCAGTGAAGCAAAGTGATTCACCTTGACATGTGCGTTAGAGCTACTTACTCTCATGGTCCACAAAAGATGAGACACGGGGAACAAGAATGAAAAGGACAGAAAGCAGGCGAGCAAGGGACACAAAGGCCACAATAGCAATTTTTGACGGATACCTCTTAAAACCATCCATGACACCTGTGTAGATATTTGGTGCAGGTGAGATGTTTGAAAACTCCCGGGAATATCTTTGCTTTAAAACTTTCAAAATCTTTCCACAGTAATGTGCAGAATACAATAGTGCCATAATAACTAGATGGACATTTTGTTTTCAGCTTATTCAATGCTATGGTGGGCTGTAGGCTGATAATAAACAGTTATGTGGAGCTCAGATTTGAAATTTTTTCACATACAAACGTATTTAATCTTGAACTTAAAGTGAAAGACATGACAAGACAAATAATGGACTGGCAAAATTCTGTGCAACTATTGTAGCTAGCAGTAGGACAACATTGGTATAAAACTTGCAAGTGGAATAACAAATAACAGGAAAACACAAATAAACAGGAAAACACAAATGCTTAACAATACAGTACAATTCAACAGCAATAAAAAGGCAACAAATTAGATTTCAGCAGCCACAATGCATGCTGGGAAAATGCTATACTCTGCCAAACAATCTTAGAAGTGCTACAAATGTATTTATATGTGTTGTTTATTTGATAGTGTGGGAGAGGCTCTATATCTGACAGATCAGGCTGTGAAAAACACATTTGATTGGTACCTGTTAGCCTGTGTGTAAGCCTTCCAACATGCTAAATAATGAGTCCTACATTTTACTTATATTTCATCGTTTTGTTATCTGCATTCAGTTTAGGGGGAGTTATTTTTATTTTTATTTTTTTCTCTTCAAAAGTCCTTTTCAGTACAGTAAATGTCAACAGTTTCTACAGAGCTCTCTGTGGTTCTCTTTGCCATAGAGGGCTTATGAATAGCATATTATTTCTCCATCTTCCTGCATTTGTTACTCTGCAGCAAAGTTCACATCATTTTGCTTGGGCTTAATTCCCGCCAGACAGTATTAATCTGCCCAGAAGCCTTTTCTTGAGGAATTCCTAAATGCTGTTCTAAACAGATGCTTGATTAACACACATTGCAGCAGTGTTTTCTGTTTTTGCCATCTTCTGGTCAACGGTGATGGCTTTATATATATATGTGTGTGTGTGTGTGTGTGTTTGCGTGTGTGTGTGTGTGTGTGTGTGCTATATTGCTACAGCATAATATTTTGGCAGTGCCACCTTTTAATGCCTTTAAAATGAGATACTTTTAATGCTGAATTAATTTTTTTGCTAGATAACAGTATTGCAAACATATCAGTTTGCTCTCAAAATGACAACTGAAAAAAAAGGATTTGTGCCTCTAATGGTTAAAATAATGGGATACAAGGGTGTACCGTATTTGTGGAATGTGCCACCTGAGTTATATTAATTAGATCATGAAGATACTATGGAAATCCCATATAATCCCGGAAAAGCCCACCTGCCCCACTGCCTAATTTATGCTATTATACTATCACAATAAATTAGGCAATTCATGATGAAGAGAATTAAATCGATGTTTGTCAGCTCTACTAATTGGAAGATGGTTCCACATTAACTTGTGCACCCATTTGTGCATTGACCCACACAACCAAAAGCCAGTCAAAACAAAGAATGGAAGGCAAGTCTGTTGCTGAAAAAGGGATTTAAATATTTAAAGATCATGGTGTTCTCAAAAAAAAAAAGAAAAAGCAATAGATGCATGGAAGATACCCCCACCATCACCCCACACATGTTTTGATAGCAGGGACATCAATGACAAGTCTGCTAATTAGTAATAGCACATTATATCAGGCTCCATCCAAAACCCTAATGAGATGGACCTGTGCTGAGGCAAAAGGGTGTAGCACTCGTGGGTGACAGGAAGGTATAACAACATTGTAAGTGTGTGTGTTTCCAGGAGGGTAAATGTTGGCGTAACACATAAATGGTCAGCTGTCCTTGTGCTTGCAATTTCTCTTTTGCTGTTCTCTTAACTGAATTTTTAGCCAATTTCTTCTTTTAGTTATTTTTGGTTTTGGATGAAAATAACAATTAAGTTTAGTCAGTCACGTTCATTAATTAAAGTTTGGCGACTAATTTTAGTGAACAAAAATAACATTTTAGTCAAAAATGTGCAAAATTAAACCAAATACTAAAACATGATAAATGTTGATACGCTCTCATCATTAAATGAAAAACCTTATAGCAAACACTTTGTTGATAAATTAATTGACAAGAAATATATCTTTAAAAAATGGATTATATGTTTTGCATGTTATATTATTAACACAAATCTGATCCCTCAAAAAGTCACAGTATTTCTAAAAATGACATTTTATCTCCTTCACCCAACATGCTATTTGGTGATGTATAGAAACCGCAGATGATATCTACTTGTAAGCCAGCTGAGCCAAGGCCCCACTGTAAACCCACGATCTGTCTTCTGCCTTTTTTAGCGATATATGTAAATAAGAGATTTATATTGTCTGCCCCCCACCCATCATGTTTCCAAGAAACATGTCGGAGGCTGGTGGAAGGCTAATGAGGTCACATCTATAGGGGCTTAAGGAAATGCTCTTCAGATCTTTATTCGTTCCTCTGCATCTTTGGCTGGTTAATGACATTCCTCCCATCCATCCGTTCAATCACTGCATACCTGTGTCCCTTAGTGTGGTGAACAATCTCAAGTATGTCTGATTGGGTGACATTTGCATGAAAGCTGGGTGTTTTCAGAATGCACAAGATGGGATTTGATGCATCGGTTTTGTGTTTTTCTATTTATGTTTCTCCTCCATGGAATTCAGAAAGCTTTGTGATTCTGACCTGGCCTGATCTTGTTTCATTCCTAAGTTGTTTTTTCTTGGTGAGATGCAGAATTAGATTTTGATGTTAACCAGAAGTTTAACATTCCTTAAAGCATAGCATTTTTTAAAATGCTAAATTCAGGTGAATGCTTGCATATGCAGTTTTTCAGATTACTGCGCAAGTCTTTAGTCAGCATGAAAAGATACGGACTAATTAACGTGAATACTTTGAATATCAGCAGCAAGTTATTTAAAGTTCTGCTTGTGGGGAAAGAGAACAGCAGTGTACTTCAGTCATGATGGTGACTTTAAATAGTTTCTCTTGTCTGGTCTTTGTAAAGTCTTTTTAAATGTCAGCAAAGTCAAGGTGTAAACAGGGTTTCTATGAAATATAATCCGGTTAGTTTATGTATATGTTACTTTATGGTTCTCTCTGTCCGTTTTCTTATAGGATATACTTGGCAGGATGACACAACTCAGGAGGTAATCTCAAAAGAGCTCTCACAACTACCCAAGGTTCCTCTTGAAGGATTTACAAACACCTTTTCTCATTTCAGAGGCAATTCCAGGTGAGCTCCTAAATCCTATGTTATGTTTAGCATCCGTCACAATAATCTGTTTATGGAAACTTTTGTTGTAGTTCTTTTATTAATTCATTTTTTGTATCTTTATGTAACAGTTATTGATAAGAAACTTTAGTAACTCCAGTTTTTTGCAGTTAACATTTATTTTACACATTTGGTGCTTTGAAATAAATTGTGCAGTGTATAATTATTTAGCTTAATGATAATTATAAATATAGTATTGCTCATAGTTAATTATTGTTTGTTCATAATTCATTAACTAATGATGATTTATGCAACTAGAAATGTTGAAGTGTTTTAGCAGGTGTATAAATAAGCATTAAAGGTGCCATATGCAAAAATTGAGGTAAAAATATCCATAACATGACCTACACGCATCAAAAGAATGAGAAGAAATAAGAATGACATATGAAATAAAAAATGTCAAGTTATAGTGCTGCAGAGATATCAGCCTTAATTAGCATTAGCATTACTAGCCCCGGCTCGACAGGTGTCGTAATACCAGTTTCGGCCATGGGAGGCGGTATGCGGGCAACATACACGGCTTGTGGGCGTGTACTTGAACCTGATGTCAATCATGTGGAAAGTACAGCCCACTACTTTCAGTTCAGGGAAGAGAGAGAAATGATGTCTCAAGCTCTTGCCAAGAGACCCCTACCACCACCACCCGCTACAGGGAAACAACCACGCTCGGAATCACAAATCAAATCCGATAAGAAAAGGAGCCGACCCAGAGTAAACATCGGCACTGCTTTCAATCGCTGGAGACAACTGATTTACCATAAAGAAATGAGGCTCGACTCCGAACTTGCAACATTTCTAACAGTAAGTTAGATGCTGTTAGTATTTCGCTAGAAGTTTGTTTTATATGTTTGTGTATTTGTTTTCGGGAAGTTATAACATAGAAATGTATCGAAGGCTGTTCGATAAACGTGCTAATGTTAGCGATGGCTAACCGTAGTTGCATTTGATAATTAGCTAGCTATAACTTGACGTTACCCATTTTATTATATCATAACTAACCTGCTCTGTCTAGTATGTTGGTTTCCGTGTCCTCTTTGCTTCCTGGTTTTTCTGTGCGTGAAAAAATTTATGTGTGGCGTGAAAGCGTGTGAAAAGAGTCAATTGCGTGTGTCTCACGCTGAATGCTTGAGAGTTGGCACATTATGTCCCAAGCAGAATAAAGGACAGGTTGATTATTGCTGTTTAGCGTTTGTATTAATCTATGATGTGTCCCTGTTTGTCTACAGGGACATAAAAAATTAATTAAAAGTGATACGTGGACCAAGGTGTTTCAGATTGTTCATTTTAAGTAAAGGATCCTAATATTTCATCCACAACAATATTTAATGAGGTTAACTTATAACTCCTTGTGGTTAGTCTGCAAGAGATCAACAAGCTTGTTTGCTTTGCGGCCGCTTTAAATACAAAATAAACATTCGGTCTACATTAGAGCGTCTGAGCGCTCACAAATCTTTCTGCAGCGTCGTGAGCAGAGCGGCAAGAGCGATTTTTGATGCTCTAGACGCCGGCGGTGTGAACGCACAGTTAGGCTTCGGCTATGGCTGTAGTGTTGTTGTGAAAGTAGGGGCGGAGCATAGTGACTATGCCGTTTCTCGTTTGTTACTCTAGAGTAGACCAATTCACTTTATTGAGGCATACTGCCCCCATCTGTTATGGAATGTGGAGTATGACTTGATTTTTTTTGCCAAACATTACAGATGGCACCTTTAATCAAGCTTTATAAATATTGTAAAAGTATCTAATGTTCATAAATTGAACCACAGAGTAAAGTTATAATCTGATCTGGACAGGTTTGTATTCTAGACACTTATAATCTATAATCTGTTCGTCTGATTTTAAACATGGTATTGTATTATAAACATTCCCAATGGGGACAGGAACCTGAAGGCTCAGAAAGAAGAAGGGAGCAGGACACTGCAGAAGTACCTTCAAGGTTTCCTGCCGTCTGATGTTGCCTCCTTCAAACAGAGTCCTCAAGGGCAGCAAGTTCTTTGGAAGGTGAGTCTCCAACAACTAGATAACTGAATAGTTGAGTTTGCTCACATATCACTTGAAGTATCTGAATGCATAGTGACTTCTCCCTAAAAGTGAAATCAGTAGTTTTTGGAAGGGTATATTTTCAGCTCGAGGCTGTAAACAACTGGGCAGAACTACCACACATACAGTAGATGGATATGCTTTCAAGGTGTACAAATTATAGTTATTACTAACTTCTGACAAGTGTACTGAACTGTACATACTGTGGAATTTCAGATTTAGCAAAAATAGCCATGTATTGCTATCTGCTCTGCACTTCATTAGACGACTGTCAGATAAGCACATAGCTACTGGGGACATGTTTAATCTGAGGTGCAGCCTGCTTTGTACTAAAAACACCATCACCAAACAACTGTTCTTGAAGCTAACAGTCGTGAGAGTTGAAAAGTTCACTGCACTACTGAACATTAGTACCATGCAGTGCTTTTGGAGCCAGTCGTGTATGTGCTGGTTTGGACAGTGAGGTCCACCCTGCTGTTCTAAAGGCAGCTTGGCCTTCTATTCTGGAAAGGTGGGAAGAATATAATTGTTTTATATAATCTCTCAAATAGAGCAGAACAATATGCAGAACCAAAAGAGGGAGGCTGATACAATGTTAAAAATGAGGCTGAACTTCTTTAAACATTATAATCTTTGGTCAGTTTTTGATAAAGATATTTTTACAAAAAAACATATGTATATTTTGTACATTGTACATGTATATTATTTACATATTTATTTACATATTTATTTATTCTTCTCCCATAGTACAAGGGAGATGGCCCCCATAATCGTAAGGGTTTAATCCAGCTCAAAGAGAAGCCTCTTTCACCCCACATCTCCTTCCTACAAGGCCAGCCTGGTCTCCAGGCCGTTGTGCAACAGCCTCCGCCAGATCGATCATACTTCACTGGTTATGAGCAGGATCGTACTGGAGTCCCTCTCGCTGAGCTTCAACAGTATCAAGCTGGGCCCATGAGAGCACAAGATCCTGGTAAAGGTCAAACACAGGGAAAGCTGCGTTACTTCAGCCTTCAGCGCACTCCAGCTACCAAAATAGAAAAAGTGCCAGGAGCTTCCAAGCAACCTCCAAAGCCCCAAATCGAAAAATTGTTTTTCAAATCTCCAGCAAGCAGCCCTGCTTACAAGGAAGCCCTCAGCTCAGTAGATGGTGAGCTAATCCTTATTTTTCCGTATGTATACAGTATATGTTATTCTGTATATGTTATATAAATATTTATATGTGCATTAGGGGTCCTCCAGAATAATCGAAGATTCGATGCTTTGATAGGAGGAGCCTGATTTGAATACCAATCTCACAGCCGAATATTCGCAGGGTGTTATGATCTTGCCATTTTGGTCATATGGGGGAGCTCAAATGTCTGATTTCACATTGAACTACTGGTTTTCTCCAACAGCCTATTAAAATAATGCTGTAAATAAGAATCTGAAAAGAATGAAGCTTCAAATAAATATTTTAACATGCCTGAATATATCCAACCACCAGATTTAAGTTTCACTTTCTATAATCCTTGACCGCCAGAGGAGCATATTGACAGCAGGTATTTCAATCTTTAACAAGACTCAAACTGACACAGGCAGAGTGAAAGACTGGATTTTTTTTTTCTCAATCAAGTAAGAGGTACAAGGGATTTCAAAACATTTCAGCTGGTTAATATATATACTGTGTATTTATCTCACATAAGATTTACATTTACTTGAGTTGCCCTGCGTTAAAGCACTTAATTGTAGTAGCCTCCTACGGTAATTATCTCTTCAGCGCAGCACAAGCAGGACAAACACCAATGCAAAATATTAATAACTATGACTGGGACTGTCACATAACATTATAATGAGAAAACTATTATAATAAAACGCTGTGAATTTTTAGAGTTTAGTTGCTGTGTTTCTGCACGTTGTTGTGAAGAACGAGTCCACAAAAGAAGTTTGTTGAAAGCCGCGCAGACACGTTCATGCATTTGAGGTATGTTGTGCAGATAGCCTATTAAGTTGTAATATTAATGTTATGTTGTATAAATGAAGCATATTCTAAATGAAATAAATGATGAGTTAAATCCCATTGATTAAAAACCTGCTGCTTCATTCTACTGGTCATCTGCACAGCTCAAAACAGAAGTGCTAAATAATAACGTTATAATGAGAGCACTATTGTAAAAAATGTAATTCTTAGGGTTTAGCTGACCTTTAATGATAAATATCTTTTAATCTAAAAATAAATCATTATTTATCCTGGTTGTATCTGTGAAGCATCCATTACATATTTTCCCTATGTGTTAATGTCAGTAATTATGACTGTCGGATGTCTGACTTGACATTTGGTAATGTATTTTGCCCCGCCCCCAAAACATATGATTCGACTATTAGTCAAATATCGGCAAGATTAGAAAATTCCGATTCCACTATAAAAATCCTTAGTCAGAGACGCCCCTAATGTGCATTAAAAGAGAAGCCAGGAGTAACAAATAAAGAATTCAATTCTCATATTTATCTCATATGTTTAATCAAACTAATTTTGAGTTAATAAGGAAAAACAGGGTCATATTAAATTGGCTGTGATGAGTTTTTGCATTATAATTATCCAAGTTCAGGATCAGTTTGAAGAGACTGAAGAAACATTGATATCATTATGATAATTCATGCCCCAAAATGTAAAAAAAAGCACAATTATTAAATTATAAATTTCCCTTAATCAGAAAGAGACTGGGGTAGAGATGAGAAACACAGTCTGGCTCCAAATACTTATGTCAGATGAATTAAGCATAATGTGCTGAGCAATTACCCTGTTAGGGTCGTTTATTGAATTGCATGCAAACACTGACAGTTTCGTGATGGTTTTATTTATTTTTTAATCAAATAGGGGTCATACAAATTGGGGGGGATTGTACACTTGCAACATACCAGATAGTTTTTCTATCTTTGTCTCTGTTTTCTCTCAGAAAAGTTTATTGATGGAGTGGTTAACCAACTCGGACGTCAAAGCGTCAGTGTGGATACTTTGACCCCAAAGGACCTGGACAAGCTCTCCAAAGTCATCACCCAGGCCCTGCAGGTGGTGGATGGAGAGGAAGGGGTCAAAGGTAGAGAAGCCACACAGGACGAAGTGGAAGCAAAGAGGGAACCAAGTCAAGAGTTACGTCAGATGGAGCAAGCAGATAATGACAGCACTCATAAAGGTAGTCACCCCTTATTCCCTGGTTGCCCTAATACAATCCTGTAGTATCAATCAAGAGCCATGATCTTTACCATCATTTTAAATTCTGTTTACAGAAGCAGAAGACACTACACTTAAATCTGATGATAAGGTAATATGTGGAAATACACATGGCCATGTGACTCATATTTTTGTGATAGTCAATAAAGTTTCATTTTCTGTTTCCAGGACAAAGGTTTCATCAGCCAGCTGCTAGAGTTCCTGGATCATAACTCTGGCCCTGGATCTGTGCGTCCTCCCCAAGCTGAAGAACCTTTTCTGGCGTATGTTGACCAGCCAAATGCTGGAAGCCCACTGAGAGCTAGTTTGGAGAATGTCCAGAGCCGGACAACGCAAACAGAACTGGACCTGATGAGGAAGAAAATGGAACCTGACACTTTAGATATAGAGCCAATGGAGTACGCTGAGGGAGAACCGTGGACGCACAGTTCTCCAGAAGTGAAACCAGAGGTTCAATCAGGAAAAGAGACACAAAAAAATCCATGGAGAAAGAGGAAGTGGAAAAGAAGGGTGTGAGAGTGGAAGTGAATGTTGCAGCATATTCAAGTCCACATGATGGAGACTTTGGCTACATTATTACTGAAGAGTAAGTATAAATTCTACAGAAACACTTACATAGACTGTCATAATGAGAAACAAGATGTATGCCCTCATGAAAAGAAGTCTCTTATGCTCAGCAAGGCTGCATTTATTTGATATAAAAAACTTTTATTATTTAAAATATCTGTTTTCAATGATCTCATATTTAAAAATGTAATTCATTCCTGTGATGGCAAAGTTAAATTTTTAAATTATGATTTAGAAATCATTCTAATACAATAATTTGCTGCTCAAGAAACAATTTGTTTTATTATGAATGTTGAAAACCAGTGTGCTGTTTAATATTTTTGTGGATACTGTGATACATTATTTTCATGAAACTTTAATGATTGTAAAGTGTAAAATATTTGACTCGAAATAGAAATCTTTTGTAAAATCATAAATGCATTGATTATCACTTTTGACCAATTTAATGCAGCTTTACTGACCCAAAACATTTCAACAGTAATGTATAAGTTTTTATTTATACAGTACATACAAACATGTAAATACAAATTTACTAAACTGTCTTTTTTCTTTGTCTTTGCTTCAGTCTCAAAATCACTCATCAATGATGTAGCACTGGCAATTTTATTTGAAATGATTTTGCAGTATATCATATTCCAGTATTTTATCAGAGCATGGCCCTATACATATGTTATAACTAAAGATTCTGCATGTTTTTAGGCAACATTTTCATCACAAAACCAGTGTATATTTTAACAGATTTGATCTAACCATGGTAATGAGTCATCTTTGGTTTAACATGGTGACAATGATTTTTGTGCATAATGGAGTCTTTAACTCTCTTAGTCACAATTTTTTTGTAATTTAGTGTTCATACTGAGTTTATGTTCCTGCATTCCATATTGCAATTTATTTGCTTTCTCTCACCCGTCCTCTCTGAGTATATTAGTGTTAGTGTGTAAATGGTTGTGTGTGTTGTGTACATTTCTCAAAGCGAAAGATGATGGCATCCACAGCCTCTGCGTCTACAATAACTTGATTTATCTCACAGAGGCTCGCCTACTACAGTCCCATTTAACTTGGAGTACCTGAAAACACACAGACACATTCTCAAAAAGGAGATTTAAAAGTGTGTAAGTGTGTATTGGAAGACAGTGGTAGGCGTGAAGAAGCATCAGGAAAACGGTTGCACTCCAGCATCTTCTAATTCTCACTTTCTTTCTCATGTGTGGGAATATGCTTCCATTTAAATGCATATCAATCTTAAGGCTTGTGTGCAAGCCGCTTCGTGTGTGTGTTTGCACGTGTTCTGATGTGTGAGTGAGTGTGTGTGTGTTTTAACTGGGGCTAGCGTGGCCATATCATAAAGACATCACACTTCACAGGGATTCCATTTACACCTTATTGTTTGCCTCATTGCCGGAAAATACAGGTGATTTATCAAAGCATACAAGCCACCTGTGTTCTATTCCCTGTGTGTTTTTATGCACTCTCTGCTCTCTGTATACCTCCTGTGAGCTGTGTTGAAGTGTAAATGTTCTCAGGTATTGCTGACAGACCTCATATTTAACTATTTTGTAACTTCTGGTGTTTAAACGCAAATATTAAATATTAACTGTTATTTTTTGCAGATATTGTCATGTTTATCCTAGAACAATTGTGTTATTTTTTCCAATCCCAAGGCTGAGAACCTTTGTTGTAACCCTAAATATTGAATCTATTATGTGTAACTATGCTATAGACATTAATCATACCTTAAATTGAACAGGAGAAATGTACTAGCATGTACCCTTTTAAGCAATTGGATTTGTGATTTTCACCCAACTTAAAATAAAGATTTAAAGTAAAGGAGAGACCTGAGCCAGATCAAAATATCAGAGACTTATGAATTTGAAGTTATCACCAGTAATCTGCTGTCTACACTATTAGAGAAAAAAAGGTCATTTGAAAGGGTACCAATATATACCATTACCCAAGTGACAGAATCTCTCTCTCTCTCTCTCTCTCTCTCTTTTTTAGCTACTGCATGGCAACATTAAAAACTACATAGAACATTTTGTAAACCCTTTGCAACCACTCGCAGCACCTTATCTTTCTTGTGAAAATGTACAGGTCTAGCTAATTGTTTTTTCTCTTCTTCTTTTTGTCCATACCTAGTTCTCTGTCCACTGATCAGGGGCTGAACCTCATGGACCACTTAGCTGAGAGAGTCAGCCTTCATGTAACAGATTTTCTACAGCTCTCGTAAGTGCATGCGTGCACACGCTCACACACACACACACACATACATACATAATTGTTAAAGACAGTTTCATGCTGGTCGACAGACTAATGGCACTAATGGAACACTCAACCTGTGGTTTTGTTTTGTTTTTCCATTTTGCAGTATAGTTTGGACTAAGTACTTATTTTCAAGTGACAGCACAGTGATTATGTGTTCTGAATTCTGTGCATATAAGTTCAAGCTTTATATAAATGGTTCAGAGAGAGGCAGAGAGAGAAAGAATGAATCTCAGTGTGTGTAGGTGTGTGTTATATTGACCTGCCTGCAGTGGTAAACTTCAGTTCAATTACAGCATATTTTCTGATGATAACCAATGAGGATAACAAGTGCACAGATTAAAGACAGCTTTCTGTTTAATTGTTTGGAATGCAACAATTGCTTTCTTGCACTCTTGTAATTCATTGAGAAATTTGTTGTGGTTACATTTCACTCACACGTAATAAATGAGGCTTTATATACAAGGATAAAGGAAATACAAATATTAATGCAATTATTTATTTATTTCACTCCTTCCCTCACACCCCCAGCTTAACTTGACTTCTGTTATTTAATATATACACATGCACATTCTCATGAATACATTCTCACTTTAACTGAAAACACAATTTACTTTATTTCTATATATATTACAAATGAGGATGTTTCTGATTAGTTTATTTTTTCTCACGTTTAGTTTTCTTCTTGGAACTAAGTTTTCAACCAAATATGTGCTGCACACACACACACACACACACAGAGAGAGAGAGAGAGAGAGAGAGAGAGGCGCTTTTATAGATCATAATTGTACTACCATTCAAAGCATTTTTTTCTCAAAGTTTTATTCAGCAAGGGTGCATTAAATTGATCAATAGTTATAGTAAAGACATTTATAATCCCTTTTCAAACACACGCTGTTCTTTTGATTTTCCTATTTATCAAAGAATCCTGAAATAAGCAGAACAATTTTTTTTAATAATTATAATAATATGCTTCTTGAGCACCATATTAGGATGATTTCTGAAAAATTGCGTGACACTGAAGAGTAATGGCTGATGAAATTTCAGCTATTTCATCACAGGAATAGATAAAATTTTATTAAAACAGAAAGCAGGAAAAAAAGTAGTGATATTTCACAATATTATTTATTGAGACTTCTTTTAAAAGCATTAAAAAAGGTACATTTTAACGTACATGTTAACTGTATTTAAACATATATCAATTTATTAATGAAAGAATTACATTTTTCACCACCTGAGGAACACGTTCATTTCCTCTGTATTGATAGGTGCGAGCATGAATGCAAGATGCTGCTAAATACATGCTTAACAGATATATTTACACAGCTACCTGCTAATGCATCTTTTGTCATCTAATGCTTTTCATCTTTTCTGAGAAATAATGGAAAGGTGTACTGCATGATGTGCACTCTTATATAAAACATTATGTCATAATGTAATATGGCATTTTTGGACTAAAGATAAGACGGCTAGAAAAGTGGACAAGCAGAGTACACAGTGCAGAAACCATCTTCTGCTCATACTGTATGATCATATAAGCATTCAAAGATCAGGAAAATTCAGCACACACTCACACAAACGTTGGTACACTCAAACGCGGTGCTGCCATGTTTGGGCTTCGCACTGTGTTGCAGTTACATAAAGAGTCAGTGTAGCACCTCTCTGAACTCCAGACATGACGTAAGTGTTGTACTGTGTGCAGACAGTAGGGGGCACAGAAAACCACATACACACAATCATGGATTTGCAATCAGACTCAGTTCTGTTCTCTTATACACATCGAAACATTTACATACACGCATTCATTTACACTAATTCTACCTCTCTTTCATTCTCTCACTCGCTTATGTATTTTTCTTCAACCCACGCATGGACACATGCACGCATGCACACACGCACGCATGCACACACGTACACACACACGCACACACACACACACACACACACACACACACACACACAGACACACACACACACACAGTCTACCTGTCATCTCCATCCCACTCTCTCCCCTATGGTGCAAAAGGAGCCGAGCAGAAGCAGTATCGTTATGTTATGGCTTTCCTCTCTCTGTGTGCCGGACGTTGGTGACATTTCGCTGATAACATATCAGCACTGATGCTGTTATAAATGGGAGTCTGGACCATTGTATTTATTTAGCTTTAACAGCCACTGTTTTCATCCAGAAATTTCCAGAAGCCAAACAGAGGTGTGTGCTCAGGTATGAAGAGGAAAGCAAAAGATGGTTGGAAATTGGCATAGGGAAAGTAAATAAAGAGATATAATATGTGTATTTGTTAGGGGTATTGTGTTTTTGTAGATATTAAAAAGCTCAAGTGCATGTAGAAGGGCATGCATGGTAGCAAAAAAAAAAAAATCACCTTATTCAGACCTGACTGTAAATAATATATGTATATTATTAAAAAAGTACATTAAAATTTGCACATTAACAATACAGTTTTTTTTTGCTGCACATTAACAATACTCTTTTTTTTTTAAACAACTAACTTAAAATAGATTACTCTTTTAGCAGATTATACTGTTTTTCCTACTCTGGATATTAATTTTAAAACTGAGAGCATGTCTTGATGGTTTAACATTGAGCTATAGGTTTACAATAATTAAAAATATAATAAGAATAAGATGAGACATGAGACTCTATAAGCTCTTTTATTTTCCAGCAGATATCTGGGAGTCTGTGTGTATTCATTCTACTGAGGATGAGAGGTTACCTTGGACTTGCTCTTGCCACCTGCCTATGTGTGAATGGGATTTTGTTCTGGTGACAGATTCATTCCTCCAGTCTTCCACCTCTCTCTCTTTTTCTCTTTTATTTTCTCCCCTCTTCTTTTTTTCTATCCTCTTTTTATTTGTGACCCTCACTTCACCCTGGTCCGCAGCGGGAGTAGCTTCAGAGCTGCGTCCCGGATAAATGCATCTGCTTCAGAATCAGTAACCAGGAAGATCCCTTGTTGGACAACTACATGTTTGTAAACTAACCATCCCCTTGCCCCATCCCATGCCCACTGCTTTAGTCATCCCTACCCAATATACAGACATGTTGAAAAGTAGCTCATCTGTGTTGGTGTCATAGTGGCGTGCCAGTTTGCAGATCCTTTTCTCCTTTGCCTGAGTCTGTTTTTCTGTTCGTTAAGCGATATGTGACGGTTTGTTTTAACTGTGTCAGTTTTGAATATATTTAGCATTTTTTAAAATAATTTCCATTCCCTTTAAAGGAACAATTCACCATGAAATATTATACTTCACAGGATTCTCTGTTAGAATAGATAAATGAATGAGGATTGCTGCTGGGATCTCACCCAGACAGCTGTTTGGCTCTATCACAAATGTCATTTGTACGAAATGCCATCATGCATTTGAACAACATTTCCGGATCACCAATTCAAATACTGCAAAGAGGTTCTAGTCCAATGTATTGAGTCTCAGAGCATTTTTTAAAGAATGATTTCTTTTATTTTTTTACTTTTCCATTTAGACCTGTTTGCTGAATGGTGTTGATCCACTAAACATTTTAGACAACTCTTAAGAACATCAGGTTTTCCTGTGAGGATTTATTTCATGGAGGAAAAACTTGTCAGTTTATGTCAAAAGCAGAGAAGGAAGCTAACGGCAGAGATCTGTCGTAAGAAAATTAAGCAAAATGCAATATTCCCTAGTGGTCTGCTGTTTTTACTCTGGTGTAGTGGTACTGCAGTTGACTGCGTCTGAAACAATGTACTTTTTAAATGATAAAAAGATTATGTTCATGACTCACAGCTGCAAAAGGTTTAGCTCATCATCATCATTTAGTCAATCTTTCTCTCCTCTTTCTTGTTTTCTCCTTATTGTCTCATTCTCGCTTTGTCTCTTCCTCTCTCACTCATTTTCTTCTCTGTGTGTCTCAGGGTTCTGGGTCCAGCAGTAACCTTTCGAGTGCGTCCCAATGCTCGAAACATCAGCACGGCCCAGCTAGCAAGAGTGGCAGGTACACACACACACACACACACATACACACACATACTCCACTCGTTCCGCTACTGCATTCTAGTTGCTATTCCGATCATCTCCTGACACATCGCAGAAGAATCCTCTCATAGTGCCACGACCTTGATTGCAGCATTAGTTATTTTCAGGGTTTAAGCTCCCTTTTTACACACAATACATATGTGCACACACATTTATCCATGGAAATGCAAGAAATCTAACAAAACAGATATCAAATATTGACTATTGTGAAATCACTTGAATATGATAAGTGCAGGTGAATGTACTGTACTGTTTTAGTTTCAACAGAATTTTTTTTTTCTTTTATCTGATGGTGTTTTGCACCAGTGTTTTATTTTTAGAATAGGCACGGCAAATTATTCTTGTTTTTAATTCAACTTTTTGTGGTTGTTTAAGGGTGTAATATCAGGGATACATCTTTCTTTGTGGTTCATGGTATATTGTTATGAGGTACTGATCAATACCATGGTTGGGCAAAATTCTGATTTGATGAATTGAATAACAATTTGCCAAATTGGTCTCACCCAGTTTTGAATTGGAAATACTGAAAGTGGAATTTAGTTAATTCCACTCTGTTTTTGGTTATTGAGTTATTATTTAGTTACTATATTTAGTTATTATAATTCCACTTTGTCCACTTTTTTTATTTGGGTCCAGTATGCCCCCCATTTTTTCAAAATTAAGTAAATAAAATGCATTAAACACTTTTACATTGTTACAAAAGATTTGTATAAAAGAAATGCTGTTTTTTTTTTACTTTCTATTCATCAAAGTATCCTTTTTTCTTTTTCTTTTTCAGCATTGATAATAATAATAAATGTTTCTTAAGCAGCCATTCAGAATAACAGAATGATTTCTAAAGGATCACGACGGCACACTGATATAATATTTTAAAAATAAAACATTCAAAAAGTTATTTTAAATTTCAATGACATTTCACAGTATTGCTCTTTTACTGTATTTTTGTTATGAAATACATGCCACCTTGATGAACATGAGAGACTACTTTTAAAAAAATGTAAAAGTGTTTGAACGATAGTGTATATGTACATATTGAGTACACATTTCTATAACTGACGTAGTGATCTGCTTGTCTGAATGTTTGTAAGACCTATAAAGCCTTTACATTTCAACTCTAAACTTAGAGACAATGAGATTTCAAGCCAACATGGAAACATTTTATCTATTCTAAGGTCAAACGTACAGATTATTTTATTACATTTTATTACATTTTAATTAAAATGAATTTGAATTCCAGTTATGTATCCTGATTGGTACCTCAATTTAAATTATAAATGAATAGCACTATTAATTCAGTTCTGAATGCTGCACAATGCTTGTCAATACAGCATGATACTGACCATTCTGGCCATTTGATTGAAAATTCAACACTGCAATCAGGAATTGACCAGAATAGACTGCAGTCCTGCTTCCCTTTTCAGTCACTGTTTTAACATTTAACACTCAGGATATCCTATTTGATCATTAATGCACAAAAGAAAGGCCAATGAATGAAAGGGGAAAACAAAAGGAATCTGACATTAGAAGGTCTTTATTCCCTTGATCCATCATAATTACTTCTTGGTAAAACAGGTTTGTGTGAATTTGTCCCATGCCTGTCTGTACTTCCTGACAGGTAAGACGAGATACACAAGGGAAATTATTTCATAAACTGGTCCTGAAGTGCCCAAAGTAATATGGGTATTTGCTGAAATGCTTTCATAGTTTGACTTGGTCATTATAGGCTTTTTGTTTATTTCTCTTTGTTTATATCTCTCACTACAAATAATTTTCACCGGTGCTCATTGAAATAATGACATGCAGCCAACAAGCCAGTACATGAAGTGCATTTAATGAAAATGTAGATTTTATTTAATTTGATGATCTGTGTTTTGAACTCAGTAGCAAATGCACTTTATTTAGTTCTGCGAATAATACATTTGTGTGCATTTGTGAATTTGTGGCTTGTTGTTGAAGTTAATGGACATGTCGTTCTGACTGACTCTGTGTGAGCAAATGTGTTTGTGCATGTTAAAGCTTGTGCATTAAAGCCTTGGTATCCAAGGAAATGCGCCCCAATTTTGTCCAATTGCTATGGTGCGAATTTCGACTTTTATTTGTGTACGTGCGTCTACGTGAGTGTGTATATCTCCAGTCTCTCCTCCCTTTGAGAGTCTCTTGTAG
This sequence comes from Carassius auratus, assembly GCF_003368295.1. Taxonomy (NCBI): domain Eukaryota; kingdom Metazoa; phylum Chordata; class Actinopteri; order Cypriniformes; family Cyprinidae; genus Carassius; species Carassius auratus. Next base: position 17,719,852 of record NC_039249.1, read on the forward strand.
CATGTTGAGAGAGTTAATGGCTGGGCTCGTCAGACCCAAATGTCAGACAAAATGTTAAGTCAACATGATCAGCCGCTCTCACACGGCAGATAAATTATGAAAACCCTGGTGCCTGAATACCAATTTATTACTTTATTTAAACAGAGAGGATCTCTCCTCACACTTTATTACTGCTGTATACACACCACTGATCACACCAAATCATTTATTCCAATTTTTGTGCCTTTGACATCACATAAACCCCTGTGGTATTTAAGCAACTTCAAAAGTATTTATGTCCAGTGGAAATATGGTGGAGTTGAGGATTATGTTTAAGGTTGTCCATTTTAATATGTGTATATATGTTCATAATCCAAATCTTGATTTTGCCTGAATTTTTCCAGGAGCAATGCTTTTATGTTTAAAACAACAAAAACGGACTCACTTATTTAACTGCAATATTCAAAGGATATTAGAAACTTTTATTATACGGTAGCTTGAATGAACTAATTTTGCGCCTTGTTAAATATTCTCAGAAAACTGTTATATATGTGGTGTAATTGGCCACTAGCTTAGAAGCACTGAATAGCATTAATCTTCTGTGCATGTAAGGAGCTGTTTTGTAGCTCCAAATGACACTAAAACCACACAAACTGTTGACCTAAGCACATTAGAGAACATTAGATCAGCATGTTAGGCAGGATTCTAACTTTGTATATAGCTCCCCTCTATTCAGACACACAGAGAATGGAGAATGGAGAATGGTTTCACAAATCCACTAATTTAGTAGTATTCCTTTGGTTCTGCCACAAGCATCTGTCTATGACTGTAGCTCACATGTGTTTTGTCTTTGTTGTTGTTGTATGTTATACAAATGTGTCAAATTATATTTAATTCCTGTATTTCTCTTTCGTGGTCAATAAAGTGTGTCTTTCTGAATTTGATAAGGAAGATGAAAAGAATAAACAATTAAAATACCACAGCAGTTATTGAAAAATTATAGATGATGAGATATAAAGCTGATTGATGAGTGTCTGAAGAGGAAGGTATTTGTTCATCCTTACAGACTTCACAGCAGCAGTTAAAGGTACTGTATGTACGTTTTTGACTCTACTAAAGCATAAAAATACTATAAGATATTTTCAGATATTTAAGAAACATGCTAATGCTACATCTACATTAATCCGGATACATTTGAAAACAACGTTTTCTTTTCAAAACGCTCTCCGGCCAAGCATTTTCTTAAGCATTTTACAAAAGTGTCTCATGCACACACAAACATCAGAAAACATTAAAGGTCCCATTCTTTGTGATCCCATTTTTTAAACTTTAGTTAGTGTGTAATGTTGTTGTTAGAGTATAAATAATATCTGTAAAATTCTAAAACTCAGAGTTCAATGCCAAGCGAGATATTTTATTTAACAGAATTCGCCTACAAAAACTGATCCGTTTAGACTACATCCCTCTAGTTCCTGCAGTAATGACGTCACTAAAACAGTTTTTTGACTAACCTCCGCCCACATGAATACACAAAAAAGGGGGCATGGCTTTGTTGCGCTCCGACGGAGACGAAAGAAAAGCTGCATTTGTGTTTGTCGTCATGTTGTCTCGGAGTCCAATCACCTTTGTTTGGGCTTCCAAGGGACGCTGTACTTGGAGATTAATGGTTACAATTAATGTTTAACTCGGTTCCCGAAAATTATAATCCACATGTAAAACTGTTCAAAATTTTCATGCACATCTCGTCAGTAAAAACGCTCCTGTGATTATAAATACATCTCCAGCACATGCTCCTGCCCACTTGCTTCTCAAAACTACTCCAAAACGAGCCCAATCGCGTTTCCAGGAGGGCAGCGTGCGCTCAGCAACTGTCGAATAACAACACAGGAACAGCTGGCCCAATCAGAACTCGTTATGTATTTCTGAAGGAGGGACTTTATAGAACAAGGAAGTCATCAGCCCGTTTTTATGACACTGTAAACAGCGGTATACAGATAAGTAAATTGTGTGAAAAATACTGTGTTTTTTTACACGCGAAACATGAACACGTTATATTGCACACGTTATATTAAACATAATCAAAGCTTCAAAAAAGCATGAAAAACGGGACCTTTAAATTCACTTTCTGCGCATGCGTAAAGCCTAAAAAAATCTCCCTGCAGATAATACACACGGAAAAACCATGAGATATTTTCATGCAGTTTTTCTGACAGGAAATTTTATTTATTTTTATTTACGAAAAGAACTCCCCATTTACTAACACATCCAGGTCGCACACGATTGTATGTCTGATCTATAACGCAACTGCCCTCATGTTTTGCCGTATATATTTTTCTTTACAGGACTGTGATATGAAGAGTGTTCAAAGTAACACATCTATAGGAATAGTGTGAAAGTACATAGCATATAACATGCACAATACCAGTATAAACACGAATATCTATTGGTATGTGTCACAACTAAACTTCCATCATCGTTTTCAAATGCCTCTGTTTTCACAGTCTACACTAAAACGCGAAATCTGCATTTTCAAATGTATCCACTTTTGAAAGCTCTGTTTCAAACAAAAACTTTAAAAAAATTAGTGTGTACATGGCCTAAGTTCTGAAAAACAATGCTACAGTCAGTTATTCTCCTTTGAAAATGTGTTCCAGGCTGTGTGTGTGTGTGTGTGTGTGTGTGTGTGTATTTTTTATTAATATGTAATATGCAAATGCACAATATTTTAAAATAAACAAAGACACTGTAAATGCTTTATAGCATGTAGTTATGGTAAAGTGTTGCTCTTATTCCTTTGATGCAGTGCCCTCTTTCAAAAGTAATTTTAAAACGTACTGTATGTCAGAGCTGTTCACGACACCTTATTTCTGTAACCATAACTTCACAAATGTGCAACTATTAATTTTGTCTGACAAAAAAATAATAACTTCCTGCAAAGCTATTTCTAGTGGAGGAGCAGCAGTATAGATGGGTCGGCTTGTACCCTGTAGGGTCTATGTATATGGGCAGGGATTTGGTATTCTGATGCAAAGCTGTGCTCAAGTCTTTCAAGCTGCTTGCAGCACAGCAACTAACTGAAGGGCTTTATGGGGGGTCTGGGGTATATTCATTAGGAATGAGGAATCTGCTGTTGTACTCTATTCATCTGGAAAGAAAGCTTTGGACAAAAGACTGGATATGGTAATCCCTGCTCGGTCTCAAAACAAAAGATGAACCCCCTGCTTTGTGTGTGTGTGTGTTTGTGTGTCCTTCACAATCATTTATCGGGCCATTGATTCATCCATATTGTTGATGAAATGGCACCCTAAACTGCACAACGTAATCTTACAATGTATCATCTCTCTCTTCATCTCTCAGTTGCTCTCTCTTTTCTCTCTTTCTAATATGATTTCTTCTGCTTTGCTCCCACTTCTGCTCCTCCTCACGTTTTGCAGTCCACAACTTAATTTATATTAGTGCTTATTTTGTCTATACTTTGTCGTGTGTTTTTGAGTGTGCATCTGCTCTGTCCTCTTTACTATGTAAAGTTAAAGCTTCCTGACCTCTCCTCTTGACCATAGATGGCACTAATTCTCATCTAAACATTAACATTTAGATTTATAAATTTATCTAAAGTTTTGTGTAGTAATCTGTGGATTTTATTTTAGGTTGCATATGAAATATTACAGTATTATTTAGTTTTGCTTTAATTATAATATTTATTTTATTGATTTCCTTGGGGTAAGATCCCCCTGAAAATTATAACAGAAGGTTGCTGCTGCAACCTTGGATATTCACAAAACATCATATATATATATATATATATATATATATATATATATATATATATATATATATATATATATATATATATATATACATACACACACACACACACACACACACACATATATATTCTGTTCATTTGTTATGACATTCTGAAAAATGCTCTCAAGAGAACTGCAAGTTACATTTTCAAGAAGGGGCATTCTGCATCATCATTTGTCTTTTGGGTGAGATTTCATTAAAGTCTGTTGTACACTGGTGCATTTTTTATGATGCTCTTATCAGACAATATTAAACTCATAATGCTGCATATCAATCACAAGAGAAAATGGTCTCATCTAAATTCATGTGCTGAAAGGGAACGTGCGACAGTGTAGATTTTCCTGTGATAGAGGAGCAAAGGCTTTTTTGATAAAACAGAATGCATTGTGCTTCAGCCACTTAAAAGTGGAATGTTTGTGTGGGAGGTGTGTTAGTGTGCTGAGTGAGGCAGTGTTTTTCTAGAGTTGATGTGCTCTTCTGGAGAAACTCTGCTTCACTCTCAGTGTTTAGGTGTAATTGCTATACGTGACAAAGCAAGCACAGGGATTCTTTTAATGTGAGGCATATTCTTCATCTTAAGGATGTGATATGGTGGCCATATCAGTATAGGCCTATATTCATGGCATTTTAATGTTATCTTATCAATCTAAAGGTGCAATGTGTAATATTTACAATTATCTATTCACAGAAAAGCAATATAATATATAAAACTGTTTTCAGAGGTGTATAAAGACCTTTCTTAATGAACCGTCGTGTTCTTATTAGCTTAGATTGAGCTATTTATATCTACATACACCGCGGGTCCCCATACATGGAAGTCACTTCCATGTTTGTACGGTAGCCCTAAACAGACAAACTGCTCTACAGAGCGCGTTTTGTCACTTTGTTGTTTTTGCGAATAAAACACTGACACAAAGATGACCATGTATATTAACACTCGCAATAACATTGATTTATTGAATAATTAAATAAATATTATTCCTTGATTTACCTTTGTAAAGACATCTCATTGCTCTCTGCTGACTTTACCGAGGATATCTTGACCTGTGTCAGCCACCGTAGCTTCTCTAAAGGGAGAGGTGAGCAGGGACTGAGCCGTTGGTTGCAATTCGCAACCTCACCAATAGGTGCCGCAAAAAATTACACACTGCAACTTTAAGCTGAATTATAGCCAACTGATCATTAATTGTCTAGTCATCTTATATTTTAAAACACAAGTAAAATTACGTTTACTCTGAAACGGTAAGATTTCTGCCATTAATATCACGAATTTTACATTAACCTTGGCTTGTTTACCAGTTATATGCTGTGTGGGCATGTACCTGTATAAATATATACATATGCACACACATATGGATAATTTTTTCTTTTTTTCTTTTTTCTTTCTTTTTTTGATGTGTGAGAAACAGAGGGTATCAGGGTGTGTCAGGCTAGAGATGACCACTCTTTGTCTGGCCTTTCATATCTGCGGGGGAGATCTTGGGGGTCTTGAAGGGGTTGACCCTGGTGTTGCGCCCAGGCTGTGAGAACCCTGGATGGGTCAGAGTCTGGACAGGTTAGGGCGGATGGGACATGGAACCCTGAAGGTCATCTGCCACCGGGAAAACAATATATTCCATCTTCACCTGCTACCACAGCAGAAATGAAGAAAGAGACAGGATAGCAGTTTATGTAAACCGATAAAAAGAGAAAACGGAAAAAAGGTGACCAGTGCACCAAAATTCGGTTGTTAAGTGATGACGTAAGAAGCGCTGCTTCCGGGTCCAAGCCTCAACTCGCTTCACTTGAGAATACTACCCCAGCAGCCGTTTATGAGCACTGTTTATTCATATTAATCATTTAAGCTAAACGCTTTCAAACTTACAGTATACACTACAGTTTCCGTGCTCACAGCGTCCCAAACACAAATAATTTTTATATATATTTTTTATATTTATATTTTCATTGTCTGGCTATCTGGGACTTCAGTATGGAGTTAAAGGTTAAGATTATAACTTTTTCGCTAGTATTCTATCACATTGTGAGTTTATATTAGCACCTTTTGTTGTTTTCTCGTGGTAACTGATAGAGCATTTGGACACGGAAGCACTGCTACGTGACGTCAGACTTAACAAGCGAATAGGAAAAATCTAATAAAGGTTACTAAGAGTAAGAGGGATCGTGACCTGAATTGCTATTGTGTCATAGGTCATGATCTTCTAGAACAATAATGGCCATGCTCTCAACTTTAGCATAGGTCAGAGTGACAGCTTGCGACAGCCTCATTTATTCCTCTTTTTATCTTCTACTCCCTTGCCCTTCAGTTCGCTTTGAGGAAGTTAAACTGAGCCGGCATCTGTTTAAGAGTCTGGTTACTTCATCTGATTTGTACTCCCTCAATCTCATGTTGTCTTTATTTTCCCGCTGACATTTCTTCACATCCGTCCACATCTCTGACATCTCTGCCGTGTTTACTTCCTCACCCACTCATTCCTTTCTCTCTTGCTCTATCTCTCTCTCTTTCTCTCTCTGTAATTGCAGTGGTGCGGTGCAGGGGCTGCTCGTCTGCGCTCCAGCTGGGCAGATTAGCATAGATCTCCCACGCAGACACAGTTGACCTTCACTCCACCAAACACTTGTCAAAATGCCAGCCATAATTACCCTGGCCTCTCCAGCTAAACTAATGGCTTACATATTCCTGACTCACTCTTTGCGACCAATTGGATGTGAAATATATTTGAGTGTGTGTGTGTGCAATGAGATTATCATGTATGTGTGTGTGAGTGTTGGACTGTATCTTCTCACTCATCCTTTATGAGGGCTGTATGAATTTTCAGCACAATTGTACAATGATTCATATCTCATTAGCATTTGATAATCCAGTTACATTTCTTTAAGGATTTTGATTGACTTAGCTGTTTATTTAATTGTCAGTTTCACAGACCATATAATGCAGATCCTTGATAGTAAAAGGTTTGCATTGTTATGTGAAGTGCAGCTGAAGTAGAAACATATTCCATTTGTAGCATGTTTAAGCATCTCATGCCCTTTCGAGCCCTCTAAAATGAGCAGCAAATATCTAATATTATATAATAAAATATTTGAGATTCATATGTTGTTTTGAAAAGCAACAGTGGACATGAGTGGAGAAAGTGAGTTTGTTATGTTATCTGATGACAGCATTTAGCTGGGTCATGCTAACCAGATTGAAAGTTTTAAGACTGTGTGTGTTTGTACTTCGCTATCTGTCCATTAAAATGATTTCATAGTTTTCCTGTGGCACCATTTAAATGAATGGAGGCATTGAAGGGGTCATGAACTGTGAAATCAACATTCCCTTGATCTTTTGACATGTAAGAGGTCACTGTACTATCAAAACATATGGTAAGCTTCAGAATTCAAAACTTTCTCATTAGTTTAAAAACAGTTTATATTGAAAGTAGTAAGCCAAAATGACAGCGTGTGTAAAAAAATATACCACTCTATGATGTAATAGTGTGGATAAGCACCGCCTGCCTCTGCATCACTGCCTGTTTAGCCCCGCCCACTGAATCGCACATGTATTAGGTAAATGATGTAACTTTTACCAAACAATAATTTGTTTACTAACAAAACACAATTCGATGCAGGATTTTACGAAAAATTTAAACTAAAAGACAATGCTTTGTTAGAGTATTAAAGGAATATTTACCCAAAGATGAAAATTGTAATTTAATCATGCTTAAGTTGTTTCAAACCTATGGTGCATTTCACTTACAATGGCACAACTCGCTGATTACTCGCCATAGTAGATGCATTGTTGTGGATACAAACTTGCTAGTCACGACTGTTTCCTGAACACAGTCACATCTTTTTGAATAACATTGTTTGAATCACATTAGTTCAACAATATAGTGCCATTGTTAATGACTTCACATGAATGTGGTGGAATATTAACTTCTGCTGTTTAAAGGGGTCATATGATGTTGCTAAAAACAACACTATTTGGTGTAATGTAGTGTGTTTATGAAGTTTAAGGTTCAAAAAAACACATTATTTCTACATACTCTACTTTATTGTTTCTCCTCTATGCCACACCTTTCTGAAATGTGTCGATTTTTACAAAGCTCATTGTTCTAAAAAAGCGAGATGTGCATTGTGATTGGCCGAATACTTCAAGCATTTTACGGAAATGTTACGCCCCTCATCATACTGTGATGACATGTGTCCCAGCATGACAAGACGAAAATAATAAAAGCCATTAAAAATGAGACATTTGCTGCATCAAGTGGGGACATAATTACTGATTATAATGACTGTCTTCTTATGCACTGCGTTGAGTGTCACACAGCGTTAACATAAAACCATGTCTGCATTTGTGATTGGAGAAACAACAAGCAGTAACAGTTACTCTACACTGCTCAAAATTTGCATTTGAATCATCAGTGTCAAATTCTTTACAAATGTAAACGTACTTACAGAGTCAGAAGTGCCAGACTCTCCTTGCAAAATTGTTAATGCACCACTTTATAGAAACATGCCTTCTTTTTTTTCGTGAGCATTTGGGCAGCGTTATGCAAACCTTCCCACATTGTGGCATAGACATGTAGGGGTGAGATAGGATGAGTCGTTTTAGGGGGGTGTGGTTGACTCATCTTTTATAAAGAATATCTCTTTGGATTTTAGTCTTTGCAACTTTAGATCTTTTTTATGCACCAAGAGCTTGTAACACTCCAAAGAGAAAGGAAAATTTTAAATCACATCATATGACTCCTTTAACTGATTAGAGAATTGTAAGTATAATTGAACATAGCACCTGATGACTAATTTACTATTTTTGTTTCATATCGTTTTGCTTTGTTTTATGTTTGATTAATCACCGGTTTCCTCTTACGTTATACTGTGGGATTCCCTTGCGCATTCTTCAAAAACTGAATTTATTGAGAATGCACAAAAAAACATACAATACAAAGCATTTATATTTAGATAGATTGGAAAATATAAATTGTACTGCATGTTAGCTTGCTTATTGTGCCCAAGAGCATAATTAATTTAAGCCAATATGTCTTAGTAACAAGAAACTATGCCTCTAACCAAAGGTCGGGAGCTTTAGTTCCGACCACTTAAGTTTGTGACGCTGATTGTGAATGTTCGCTTTAAATATGGTTTTGGGAAATAAAGAATCTTTGAACAATGTTGGTAACAACAGAACTAGCTGGGTAACAATGCTTTTGCACCACTGTATGTGTTTCTGTTGAGAAAAACAAATGGTTAGCAAACCACTGATGGTAGCTATTGACTTCGACAGTTTTCTTTTTTTTTTTTGTATTGTATTGTGGATGTCAACAGTAAACTGTTTGATTACCAGCATTCTTCAAAATATCTTCTTTGGTGTTATTAAAGAAATTGATACAGGTTTGGAACAACTTGAGGGCATGTAAATGATGACAGAATTTTCATCTTCGAGTGAAGTTTAAGTATTAATAAACCTCACACGTCTGGTGTTGTTTAACAACCATCAAGGCATGCTAACTAATAAAAGTCACAATAATGGATGATGTTGCGCAATTATTGACTTTTAATAAATGAGCACAGATTTTGCCATCGTTACACTGGCTGTCATGGAGTGATTGAACTTGGTGAGATGCAGTCATTTAATGTATCTTCATGTCCTCATTAAATAGGAGCTGAATCACAAGTGTTGTTTGGTGTTGACTCGCTTATGCTCATATTTTTGCAGCTTTTTTACACATTTGAAAGCACATTAGACATTTGTCTTTCCAAAGAAAACTTCTGATGTAGAATGATACCCTCGTTTTAGCCCACTACTGCCTCTGTGAGTTTAGTTAATTCTTGCCCTTCTTAATTTTCCCTCTATCTCTCATCTTCCCTTTTCTCTAATTCCCTCCTCTCCTGCTTTCTCACACTCTGTGTGTCTCTGCTCCCCTTATACGCCTCCCACCCCTTTCTCTTTCTCATCCTTGACTGCCCTCCTTGGTTGAGCGCACTTGTGATCAAAAATTTCCCCTATCTCCTCTTCCTTAACAGGCTGTGGGTGAGAGTAAGACAGAGGAACAGAGAGTGATAAGGTTTTCAAAATATATTAGAAATTTTAAAAAGGCATACTCTGAAATAAATTGATCTTGTTTAGATTTGTGGATCCGTGTGTCTATATTTTTAATGTGAATGTGTCTGTGGTAGAACAGAAGAGGACACTTTCATATTTCATGGGCAAGGCAGAGTCTCAGCTTCACCTGGATGTCACGTGTCAATCAAAAGGCACTTTGGGCTCTTTTTTGCCTCTTGATTTTGACGGGTGAATAGAGTGGTTTTAGCAAGGATAATTTGTGTGCTACTGTTCTTATATTGTTTGTATGTATTGAACACAACCAATCAGAAGTTTGGATTAGTAAGAGTTTTTAATGTTCTGAAATAAGTCTCCTATGCTCACTGATGCTACAAATAGAGTAGAACTAGGATATTGCAAACCATTATTACAGATGCTAAATATTAAATATATAAAGCTGCCTTTTCTGTTTTAATATACTTTATTCCTTTGATAGTTAATCAGAATTTTCAGCATCACATGATCACATGATCCTTCAGAAATTATTCTAATATGTTTATTTGTTTATTAAAGGTGCCATAGAATGCAAAAAAATAATTTTATAAGTTGTTTGAACACAGTTGTGTGGCCACAGTGTGTAAAAACAACCAGCCTATAATGGTAAAAATCCACCCACTCATTGTTTTATTATTCCAAAGAATCATAAACAGTCTCTCCACATGAGCAGTTGCAGACTATGACAACATAGTCGGTGAAAATCCCACCCATTTGTTCCACTCTCTGCCCTATTAGCATATACACAGCCCTGAGTAAGAAGCTGTGGTCCGCCATTACTGTTCTCTTGCTGTAGCTGCTGGAGGAACAGTGTAAGCACTAAAGAGCTTTTAAAAGTGCTGTGTGTTGGGATGAACCAACGAACATAGGAGCCTCCATAGAATGATGAGGACACGGTGGTTACTTTTCATTTTCGAAGGAAATGTCCCGGAAAAAAACCCCGGAAATAGGAATTGATAGCAACGCTTCATTTGCAAACGTCCATACTGAGGACAAAGTAAGCATCACGTATCATATTTTGTTTTGCAAAAGAGAACCATGGCTCTCTGTAAGGCTAATGTTGCTAAAGCTACAACTGTCTCTGCCTGTTTTCTCTAATGTTGTCTTCATGTGCTACCAGAATGATTATAAATAGGAATGTGGTAGTTAAAAATTGCGTTTGGAAGCAATGTGTGGGGTCAGTAACATGGTCACGTTACACCGCGAGCATAAGCTCTAAAAGCTCCTCAGTATTTGGCTGTGGAAAAAAAATTCTACATTAAAAAAAATAAAAATCTTGTTAACATCTTTCAGTGATAATAGAGCAGCAGCTTTGATTCTCAACCAAACTAACATTACTAGCCAGTCTGAATGCTTTGCTCCTTTGCTTTACTTAAACACAAGACATGCATAATAGTATCCAATTGCAGAGTTGCAACCCTGATGAAAATATCTGACAGAATTTTAATCTTCGAGTGAAGTTTAAGTATTAATAAACCTCACACATCTGGTGTTGTTCAACAACCATCAAGGCATGCTAACTAATAAAAGTCACTATAATGGATGATCTTGTGAAATTATTGACTTTTAATAAATGAACACATATTTTGCCATCGTTACACTGGCTGTCATGGAGTGAGTGCACTTGGTGAGATGCAGTCATTTAATATATCTTCATGTCCTCATTAAATAGGAGCTGAATCACAAGTGTTGTTTGGTGTTGACTGACTTAAGCTCATATTTTTGCAGCTTTTTTACACATTTGAAAGCACATTACACATTTGTCTTCAAAAGAAAACCTCTGATGTAAAATGATACCCTCATTCTAGCCCACTGCCGCCTTTGTGAGTTTAGTTAATTCTTGCCCTTTTTAATTGTCCCTCTATAGGGGGAAATTATGAACTCCAACTCATTCTCATTTAAAGGGGACATACACAGGGCTTAAAGTTTCCGGCACTGTGCTGGATTTCCAGCGTGTAGCATTTGGCTGCGGAAAAAAATTATCCTACATTAAAAAAAATTAAAAAAATGTTTATTGATGTCACTTTCGAGTCCATGAGTTCGCCTACCAATGGTAAGGGAGCAGCAGCTTTCACTCTCAACCAAACTAACATTACTAGCCAATCAGAATGCTTTGCTCTTCTAAACACAAGACAGGCATAATAGTATCCAATTGGAGAGTTGCAGCCCTGATGAATGGACAAGCGAATTGTAAATTGACAATGGTCAAAGATGTCCATCTAGTGCATATTTACATAGAAAGGCTAATTATAAAGCCGCGGAGCTTTGTAAAAAGCTCAGAGTAATAATGTCATCTCCATAAAACGATATGATTGCCAGAACATATACTGGGATTTTTTAAAAGGTCCTTTTAATATATCAACCTATGTTTAAATATGCCATGTATTGTACTTCGCGATTTTAAAAGAAAAGTTTCAGCACGTGGTCAGCTCTATATAAACAATAACTTAAAACATTTTCACATTCTTGCTGCCTAACAATTAGTTAAAATCCAACAAATAATTCGCATTTCTGCCGATCAGATAAAAAAAGGAGCTTATTTACAAGAAATTAGGCCTAACACGAAAAAAGCATATCGACAGCTTCTACAAGAAATTTAATGGACACAGCATTACTAGGTTCACATTAATAGCTTGTATCTGCTGTTTTTCCATGGGTGCTGCTCGCCCATTTCTGTGGTTGCTCAAGCCCCGGAGATCATCACCGATGGGTAAAAGTCTGGTGTATTGTTAAAAAAACAAACAAAAAAAAAACACTTTATAAACAGACTATGGCTCTATGGCTGAAACGACATGTGTTACGAACCCCTGTTATAAAAATGCTCATTGAGAAAGGGGTCCACAACATAAGAGGAGACATGAGGCCAACAGCAATTTAACCATTTATTTTTGGACTAATAAACGATTACGCAATCTCACATCTCTCATTCACCTCAACTCTCCACATGTAACAATAACAATTAAACTATACCAAAGTCAAAGAATATACTTAACAGACACTGACAAATAGATCAAACCAAATAAACATCAAATAGAACACAGCTTTCTTCGGAGGCTGGCTGGACAGCATGATGCACGCAAAATTCACCACTGCATGGAATTCACTGCTGCATGCTTCATTCTGGTTCACACTTCTCTTATATACTCTAGTTGAGCCATCAGAGCAACAGGACACAGGTGTGCAGGGGCGGAACCTAACACTCAGAAGAGAAAAGACTAATTAGATCACAAACAAACACAGATACAACACTCAGAAGGCTTAGGCCGTAACACTTCTCCCCCTAAAGGAAGAATTTGACTTTTCTCTTTCCTTCCTTAAAAGGACAAGGAAAAAATAATTCTGAATGAAACCATACCAAAACCTAAACCAAACCGCGAGACAAAGCGTCGGCCACCACATTGTCAGATCCTCTTTTGTGATGGATCTTCAAGTTATACGGCTGAACCATCAAAGCCCAACGCATCAATCGTTGATTATGGTTATACATTTTATGCAGAAAAACCAACGGATTATGATCCGTATAAACGGCGACTGGACAAGAGCTGGACCCCACATAAACATCAAAATGTTGCAATGCCAACAACATAGCTAAAGTTTCTTTTTCAATAGTGGAGTAATTCAACTGATGACGGTTAAACTTAGCTGAAAAGTATGACACTGGGTGGCCGATTCCATCAGCACCCTCCTGTAGCAGGACAGCTCCTATTCCCACTGCACTAGCGTCCACCTCAAGCTGGAACGGGCGAGTCATATCTGGGGCAGACAGCACAGGTGCACTGCAAAGAAGAGATTTTGCAGAGAGAAAAGCTTGCTGGCACTCATCAGTCCAACTGAAACAAACTTTAGGACTACACAGTTGAGTTAAGGGGGCAACAACACTTGAGAAATTTTTGCAAAAACACCGGTAGTATCCAACCATGCCCAGGAATCTACGCAACTCTCTCCTCGTAGTAGGTACTGGATAGCTAAGGACAGCGGCCACTTTTCCATCCAATGGCCGTACCTGACCATTCCCCACCTGCTTCCCTAAATAGGTGACAGAAGCCTTAACAAATTCACATTTCTTAAGGTTTAGCGTTAAGGAAGCATCTGCTAAACACTGAAACACGTCATGTAAGGTCGACAGGTGTTCATCCCATGTAGATGAATAGATGACTACATCATCCAAATAAATATTGCAATTAGGAACCTCACCTAAGACAATTGACATCAAACGCTGAAACGTTGCCGGTGCGTTTCGAAGGCCGAACGCCATTCGCGTATATTGTAGGAAAGCGTCAGGGGTAACAAACGCGGAGACCTCAGAAGCACGTTTAGTGAGAGGCACCTGCCAATAGCCTTTCAGCAGGTCTAACTTAGTGATATATTTTGCGCCCCCAAGATTGTCAATACAATCATCAATACGCGGTAAGGGAAAAGCATCAGCCACAGTGACAGAATTGACTTTCCTGAAGTCGGTACAAAAGCGAAAAGACCCATCAGCCTTTGGTACTAGAACGCACGGCGAGCTCCAGGGACTATTGCTCGGAACAGCAAAACCATTCTGCAATAAATATTTCACTTCGTTCTTCATTGCCTCTCGTTTACCTATTGGACAGCGATAAGCATGTTGCTTGAGGGGTAATGCACTGCCGACCTCGATGTCATGCTGGATGACATTAGTACCAGGAGGAACGTCATAGAATAAACTCCGAAAACTTTCTATCAACTTCATTATGTCTCCTCGCTGTTCGATCGTTAAATAGGAGAGCTGAGAGGAAAGCAAAGATAAAACTTCTGAGTTTTCAAAACATCCTCCTTGTAAAGCTTCCATAGGGATATTCAACCCATCATCCTCAGTGTCGGTAGGCAAGGTATAAGTTAGTAAGGAAATATGCTCAGTGGTTAACTCAGTCACCGGTTCACATGCCAAACCCTCAGTGGTGTTCTCTTTTGGTTCAACACGACATAAATATGGTTTCAACATATTGACGTGACATAAGCGAGTTTTTCGTCTCCTCTCAGGAGTATATAAGATGTAATCAGTTTCACTCAACTTACTTTTGATCACATAGGGGCCAGAAAAACGCGCAGAGAGTGTGGACCCAGGAATGGGGAGCAGTACTAAAACTTTCTCTCCTGGCAGAAAATTACGCACAACTGCCTTTCGATCAAAGCGTTTCTTCATTTTCTTTTGTGAAAGAGACAGTGCTTCTTTCGCCACAGTACACGCGTTACGCAAACGCTCACGAGTACGTGATACAAAATCAAGGACATTAGTCTTCGCAAATGAACCTGTAGAAAGGAATTCCTCTTTCAACATATTTAAGGGTCCACGGACATTATGACCAAACACAAGCTCTGACGGACTAAACCCAAGCGAGTCCTGTCGGGCCTCACGCACAGCAAATAAGACTAATGGAACTCCATCGTCCCACTCATTCCCAGTCTCTATACAATACTTGCGCAGTGCCGATTTTAATGTTTGATGCCATCTCTCCAAAGCCCCTTGCGACTCAGGGTGATAGGCACTCGACACAACATGAGACACTCCAAGAGCTTTTAACGAGTTACGAAACACGCGAGACATGAAATTTGAACCCTGGTCAGTTTGAACAGTTTTCGGCAACCCGAAAGTTGTAAAAAACTTCGTTAAAGCTTTAGTTACAGTCTTAGCAGTTATGTTCCGTAACGGGATGGCTTCTGGAAAACGTGTTGCCACGCACATGATTGTCAATAAATATTGACAACCAGACTTAGCCCGAGGAAGTGGGCCCACACAATCCACTAAAACACGCTCAAATGGTTCGCCGACTGCAGGAATAGGGCAGAGAGGAGCAAGCGGTACTACCTGATTAGGTTTTCCACTGACCTGACAAATATGGCATGTCTTACAGTGCTTTGCAACATCAGATTTCAACCCTGGCCAAAAGAAATGTTGGAGCACCCGGTTATAGGTCTTAGTTATCCCAAGGTGTCCAGACCAAGGATGGTCATGGGCCAGACTTAAAACATGTAGTCGAAATCTCAAAGGTACCACAATTTGTTGCACCGAATTCCAGTCTTCCCGCTGCTCAGGATTTAGCGATCTACTCCATTTACGCATGAGCACATTATCATTCCAGTAATACTGTTGGTTACGTAACGACGTGGTCTTATTTTCAACACTCGCACGACATTTGTTTAATGAGGAATCATTTCTCTGAGCTTCAATCAGAGTTTCCCGCGAGACGGGCAAATCAGCAGCCAGATCAAAGCAGAAGGATGAATTCAAAGTCACTTTGGACGCGTCTGAGGATTCAGAAATAAGATCATCTCTCAAAATCTTTGAGAAGACAGAATCGCAGAGAATATTACTTTCTTGATAATCATGCTTCGCTTGTGCTCGCGTCACAACAGCACTAAACACATCTGGCAATTTTTCAGCAAGTACATCAGCCTGCGAATCATTACACGGAACATCAGTCACTTGCACTACCGGCATTACCTTACCTCCAGCTATGTCGTTGCCCATGATAAAATCAACACCTTTCACAGGTAAAGAGGGACGAACTGCAACCTCAAAACACCCAGATGCCAAATCAGAAGAGACGTATACGCGATGAAGAGGAACAGGCACCAAACCCATTTCAATACCCTGCACAATCGCGCTGGTATTACACGCGGAGTCAGCACAAAAATTCAAAATATCTGATAATATAAAGGACTGAGACCCTCCTGTATCCCGGAGGATTCTTACAGGTTTTCGACTCTTGACCTTATCAGTTAACGACACAAATCCATCGAACATGAAAGGCTGAAAACAGCTCTCAGGTGTTGCAGGAGAACCAGAGAAGGACGGAGACAGAGTTTTCACCAAAACAGAACCTCGAGGCTGAAAAGATGAAGAATCTTGTCGCTCTTGTTTACGTTTTAAGATACGACACTCGGCTAGCATGTGTCCCATTTTGTGACAATAACCGCACTCTCTATTAGACTTCGGACTGGTAGGAACCCATCTATTTTTTTGAATCAGAAAAATTTTCATTTTCTTTTGGTGAGGGACCCCCAAATTCAGACGAACGCTTAAAAAACACAGTTTTGTGCATTAATGCGTACTCGTCAGCTAACACAGCAGCCTGTTGTACGGTGCTGACTTTTTGTTCATTTAAGTACAATGCAGTACGTTCTGGAACGCAGTTTTTAAATTCTTCAATCAGAAAAAGTTCTCGCAAAGAATTATAGTCAGTTACCTTACACGCTTTGATCCACCGATCAAATAAAATTCCCTTTTCACGAACAAACTCGACATAAGTTTGAGACACTGCCTTCTTTGTGGTACGAAATCGCTGTCGATAATGCTCAGGCACCAATTCATATGCCCGTAGAATTGCGGTTTTCACGGCATCGTACTGTACGCTTTCCTCTAACGAGAGAGATGCACACACCTCTTGCGCCTTACCCGATAGTTTACACTGTAACATTAGTGCCCAAACTTCGTTTGGCCATCTTAAAGCAACTGCAACTCGTTCAAAAGCTTGAAAATACGCTTCAACTTCCTTCTCACGGAAGGGTGGAACAATAGAGATATTTTTAACAACATCAAAATGAGTTGAAAACGGCGCTACTACAGATTCCGATGCGGTATCAGTTGAGACAGAATTAATACTCGAATTTGATGGACCTGCTGGTGTCTCAGAATTACCCTTCAAACTAGATGTTTTAAAAGTAGATTTTTTAGGTACCTCTGCTACAGCCTGCAACTCCAACTCCCGCAGTCGCACTTTTGTATCTGCATCAATTCGATACATCTCGATCTGACGCTTCAAATCATCTTGTCTCGCCTGAGCTCTATCCTGAGTCTCCCATTGTAACCGTGCTAAACGTAACTTTAAACGTGAATCTGAACTAACTACTGGTGACGACTGTGTAGAAAGTGAAAGAGGTTCAAATTTAGGCATTGAAGACGACGGACCTACCTCCGCACCAACCTCAATCAATGGAGTGACTGGATCACCAGTCAACACACGTAAGGGAGGACTTCCTGCAGCCGGTGCCGCCAACTCCGCTGCTGCAACAGAAACAGTTTCCATAGAAGGAAATACCCCCTTATTAGTCAAACTAGCCACCAAACAAGCTTTTAACGCTTCTTTACGCAGTGTTCTAGAGATAGAAATCTCATAATGTTGAGCAATGAGAAACAAATCATTTTTCCGACATGTCTCTAATACTTCAACACTAGGTTGATCTATAAATTGACTCAACTCAAAGGTTGCCATCTTTACGAGAAGACAAAAGAAAACCCAATGTATAAGGAATAAACCAACGCACTCCGGTCCTACTTACCTAACCATCAAGCTAACTATAACCTAACTAGTCTTCAGAGGGTACCGATTAAGAGATTACTCTCTCCCCCGGAATACCTCCAAAAACAACAAACTAAAATAATAAAGAAAACAATAAACAGCAAACCGTCGTCAGGACTGGCGCTAGACACAGCCCTGCTGGCTCACTCTTTCTAACCGGAGAATACGTAGGATCACCCCCAATCTGCTCCACAGAATCCAATTCAGGATCAAATCAACCTTAAAAGAAAAATCAGGACAAAATCCGGGACGAGCCCCCATTTATGTTACGAACCCCTGTTATAAAAATGCTCATTGAGAAAGGGGTCCACAACATAAGAGGAGACATGAGGCCAACAGCAATTTAACCATTTATTTTTGGACTAATAAACGATTACGCAATCTCACATCTCTCATTCACCTCAACTCTCCACATGTAACAATAACAATTAAACTATACCAAAGTCAAAGAATATACTTAACAGACACTGACAAATAGATCAAACCAAATAAACATCAAATAGAACACAGCTTTCTTCGGAGGCTGGCTGGACAGCATGATGCACGCAAAATTCACCACTGCATGGAATTCACTGCTGCATGCTTCATTCTGGTTCACACTTCTCTTATATACTCTAGTTGAGCCATCAGAGCAACAGGACACAGGTGTGCAGGGGCGGAACCTAACACTCAGAAGAGAAAAGACTAATTAGATCACAAACAAACACAGATACAACACTCAGAAGGCTTAGGCCGTAACACATGGGAGCTGTTTTTGTTGTTCACCTTTTACATGTGAATCGCTGTGCTAACATGCAAATCCCTATGTTACTAAACTTTCAAGACTTTACGATTTTCAAGTTTATAACAGACTAACTTTTAAAAACAAATGTATAGTTGTCTTTCCAGTGTGAATACTTGGAGGAGTCTGCAGCTGCAGTGACGCTGTAGTTAAGCTGACGTGATGCTGCACCCATGGGCGTGGTAGTGGAGGGAAAAGTGGACCTGACTACCCAGGGCCCCGTCTAGGGAGAGGGCCCTTTGAAATCCCATCAATTTTTTTTTTCTGTATTTTTATTTTTATTTTATTTTGTAGCCTAAATTGAATTAACTGGGCCCTCCAATTGATGTCATTATTCATTTTAAAATATACTGATAACACCAACTGAGAGAATTAACTCAGTGCCAGACACTCTGGACCCCCCCCACCCCAAATGGTTTAGTCCGCCCATAGACGGCAGCCGGCGGCAAACAAGTAACGCAGTGAGTCTAAAGCCTTGGAGCCTGATCGTGCTGCGCAAAAAGCCCAAATCGGGCTTTCAAAAAAAGAAAAAACAGGAAGGAAAAAGAAAGGAGGCAGAATGAGGGGAAGCAGCTGATGACTGCTTTCTTTCCAAAAAGTGAACTGAGTTTGCTTGTTATGCACCTACATCCAATTAAAGTTAACGTAGTCAACTCCAGACAGCTGCTGCTAATGTATGTATGCTAATGTTAAATCTTAAGCTTAGTTTGTCAACCAGGCTGCTTGTTGCTGTAAGTAAATTATGGGCCAGGCCAGCTAACATCAGGTTGCCAACATTAACCAGTTTCAGAAACAAGCAGTGGTTCTGACACACCAGCAGTAGCAGCACTGGCCAGTCCTGGCTGCTGTTCTGGAGATGAGGCTGAGACTGAGACTGAGAGCAGAAATGAGGAAAGACAAGGTGACCCACTGACATTGAGAGTATACAGGACCCAGAATTTGGTGATACGCCCCTGGCTGCACTGAAGCTCAAGTTTGCATTGCAAAACAGGCGTTAGTATTATAAATATTGAAAATAGCTGTGCTGCTTAATATTGTTGTGGAAACCATGAAGCATACTTTTCTTTCAGGATTACAAAGTTCCAAAGAACATTTCTTTGAAGTAGAAATCTTTCAAATTAATGTTAAAGTATTTACTGTCATTTTTTTATCTACTTAATATTCAGGCTAAAAGTTTTAAAGTTTATTTATTTTATTGTTTTTAACTAAGTTTACTTTTACCCAGTAATGAATACATGGTTTGGTATCAGCTGGACTGTATGATAGCAATATATTTTGAAAATAATCAGTGTCAGTACTGGAGTTTAGATTGAGATTACAAAAACATGACTTATAAAAGAAACCCTTCCATAACCTTTGATTACAGATGAAAATATGAGCCAGTTTATACGAGCCTTACTTTTTTTTTTCACCATCAGCTCCATCTTGTTAAATTGAACCTGTGTCTGGCTGAGTTGTCGGTTTCTAGACTATAGCTCTGTGCTATCATGTAATCATACTGGCGGTGATTTTGAGACATTATGCAAGCCTTTGATTAGGTAGCATGCTGTCCTCTCTGCACTTGGATATGTGTCTAGGCTTTTCTCACAGTAAAA
Source organism: Carassius auratus (assembly GCF_003368295.1). Lineage (NCBI taxonomy): Eukaryota > Metazoa > Chordata > Actinopteri > Cypriniformes > Cyprinidae > Carassius > Carassius auratus. Next base: position 17,740,417 of record NC_039249.1, read on the forward strand.
ATCCTGAGTTTGAAAGAGTGTGAAATTTGGGCCATGATTACAGCAATGTCAGGACGTGCTGTACTCTGGGCATACTGTATGGCATCTCGATTAGGGCTTGGGCTTTTTGTGCATGGAGATTTATCCGGCTTTGAAACTGAGAAGCGAAGTGAAGGAGAGAAAGATTTTATCTGCTCTGTGATCTTTTCTGTGTCATGGCCTGTTCACACCAAATGTGGAATAAATCGCTGACCGAAGGTCTGTTAACAACAAAGCTGAATTAAATAGTCACTGGACTACATGGAACTAAAATCCACTCCCGTACAATAGGTGGTGCTGTTTGTGAAAACCACACAGAGTAAGCAAGAAAGCTGAAAACTCTGTCCTGAACTTCTTGACTCTACAAGGCCTGTCAGTACAGACGTGTGAGATTAATTCAATGTTTTAATACATTTTCTTAATTGTGGATTATATTGTCTCTTTTCTGCACTTTTACATACAAAATCAGTTTTTTTTTTGTGAGAGCATCTGTCTTTGTATATTTGCACATAAATTGTATTACAAGTGTAGTTCTCAGTCGCATTCTGAACTAAACAGTTATTTTAAATAAGGTACAGTGATATTCATTTTAACACGTTCAATAACTGAACACAACAAAAACACCGGGTATAAGGTACTTCAGGACTTTCTTCTACTAAAGAATAGCATTAGCACTACTAGTATTGGAGACCAAAAGTTCATATCTTTTTGGCTTTCATGCCAAGTGTTAATAGGTCAATAGGAATTCATTGTTTTTCATAATCTCAGACATTTACAGTATAGCAGTCCTACACAGCTGATTCAAAACGTTTCACCATCTTGCAACATGTGTTTTATGCAAGCTCATCGATATCTCTCAAACTGTTGCGGTCCAGACGAGGCAGTCCCCAGTCTGGGCAAGGTGGCAAGGCAGTAAGCACTCGCTGTGTCAACACAGATTTGTGGAGAGGAACTTCAAAACAGTGGCAGCCAGTTCGACAGCCGGCCTGAGCTCTAGTGTATTGGTGGAGGCTCTGCCCATAGACAGGGATTAGGAGAATGTGGGCACTGTTTTTGTTTGCTAATTCCCCCTGCGAGGTATTTGTGGAAGACAAGCATGAATAATATCAAGTGATTTGGGCTTGATGAAGACGAAAGTGTTGGCAAGTGTGAGAGATTAAGGAAAGTGACAAATGAGACAGGCTGTCAAAGAGAGAGAGAGACTACACACTGCTCTGCAGAGACTAAGCAAAGGTAAACACAAACTTTTTTCAGATTTTACCCATTATGCCCCCAGGGGTGATAGCGTTCCGGCACCACGCCGGATTTCCGGCGTAGGCTCCTGGGGCTGCGAAAAAAAAAAAAAAAAAAAAAATCAGGTTCTGGTTATATTGGTCTACGGCGGCGTTTTAGTGCCATGTTAAAAAAATAATAAAAATAATAATAATAATAAAAAAGATTGTCTAATGTTTATTTGATGTCTGTTTTTAAAAGCACGGAAGAGAATATGTGCTGTTATGTTAGACATCGTTTCAGCTATTAAAATAGTTCCGTTTTGTATGTATGGCAAAATGATTTCGTTTCTGTTTTTATTAATTAAGTTGTAATGGGAAGATTTTTTATTAGTCAGATATACATAAGGTATAGGCGCATATCCAATGGTTTGTGCGGAGAGTGGAAGCTTGCACAATGCAATACAGAGGCGCAAGAGCCGTCACTTGCACTTTTTTTTATCCAGTAGAAACGAATTATCCTCAAAACAATACATGCCTTACCAACATCAAATACATAGATGGGGAGATTTAAATTATTGCTTAACGAAATAAAACAAATCAAACCAAAAACTCTTTCATTATATCTGTAAAGATGCATTTCTCGCGTCAAAGTGGAGATTTCTATTAAGGATCTTGTCACTGATTTAGAATACACTAGTTTATTCATAAATAATTCAAATATCCCCTTACCCTCCGACACATTCATTGTTATGTACAAGGAATACAAGTTGATGTAGACTAATATAAATTTAAAATACATCGTTTTAATAAATACAAATCAGCAAAACTGTTTCAAGTGATAGGCATTATTCAATTAAAAGTATCAATGAGTAAAACATTATGTTGACCAGGTGGATTATTCATTGAAATCATGGAGAATGACATTTAGTTTTATTTTCATCATGAATGACAGCGCACCGTGTATTTACAGACAAACAAAATCTGCAGACGTCTCTTTACTGCGGAAGTGAACTTAATAAAACAGAAACGAAATCAATGTGTCATACATACAAAACGGAACTGTTTTAATAGCTGAAACTATATCTAAACGTTTTGCTATGTTCTGTCTATGCAAACAGAACAGCAGTAGGCTACATAGGCTAATAAATCAAGTGCGTCATCGTCACAACCATAGCCTTGTTTCCGCACGGAATAAAGTATTTTATTCTCGGAACATTTCGACTTTATTCTCCGACTTTATTTTTATTATTAATAGTATTATTATTTTTTGCAGAGGTTAGATATTTCGACTTTATTCTCTGAATATTCCGACTTTAATCTCGGAGTTTCGACTTTATCTCGGAAACTTAGATTTTTTTTTTATTAAATAATTTTTTTTTTTTTTTTTTACATGGCACTATATGTCGTCGTACTGATCTGTCATTTAGATGTGAGATGCGCAGGTCAGAGAGCAGCTTTAACGCTCAACGACTCATGAGCCAATCAGAAGTAGTTAAGGGGCGGGCCTCGTGTCTTTGTCAAATAGATTGATACAGGTTAAGGCAATGCTCCATGCGCGAAGGTGTTTGCAATTGTGTCTCATATTTCTCAACTCCAAACGTAAGTAATGGCACTTACTGACCTGTCTTGGTATGACTGTAGCATCTGCAGCATTTACTTCCAGTGATTGTACTAAGATGGGCTAATAAGGTCAATGTAGGCACTGAACATATTGAGAAGAAAATGCTGTGTTTTCTTGAATAATACTGAGGGCATAATGCAAATATGAAAATATCTAAAAAAGAGCCACTTGTCAATAATGATGATCAGGGTTATACATACTTAGGCTGTTTATATATTTGGGCCCAGGGGCCAACAAGTTGTGTTAAAAGTGCGTCGCATACATAGTACCCTCTCGGGGGGCAAGGAAAAAAAGTTCAGGCTCAGGAATTTTTTTCACTATCAGCCCTGTGCCCCAATCCATACAAATACGTTTTTTTGTGTGTGTGATTTTCATACAATATGTGAAATGAAGCTATTTTATAAGGGTTATGGAGGTTTTAGGTGTCAAATGTAAGTATGAATGTCATCTCTTGGTATAAATTCAGATACATTTTGCATTATAGTTATAATTGTAGTAGTTAAGTTGATATTTTAGTCACTGGTTACCATTTCTGCTAGTAACTTCTAACAGGGCAGTGGGCCTACCTTACAAAGGGACATTGTACAACTGTCATATCCACACCCAATAATTCTCAGTCCTTCTTCAAGTCTTTTTATTCCATTAAGTGTTATCACAGTTACACAAACCAATGCATTGTTTTTGTTGTTGTTGTTGTGGTGGTGGTTTTGTTTATTCTAACATGAAAACCACTGGCAAGGCTGCATAGTTAACTATTTTCCTTGAACACTTTATATTATTTTTCCTTTGGAATCTTTAGGCACCTTAAGACTCAGTCAGGTCCAGAAACCTTGATTCTTTTACTTCTGTGCGTTACAGGTGTGTTCTCATGATTTGATATATAAAGGGTAATGCTTTAATTACAAAACAACTCTCAATGCATCTTGTCTTTTAGAACACACTTTTTAACTATTTAACTTTAAATTACTTATTAAGGACATCATGGCAGATCCAATAGTCTGCATTCACACAGTTGCACTATACAGTAAAGGGGGGAAGTCGTGGCCTAATGGTTAGAGAGTCGGACTCGCAATCGAAGGGTTGTGAGTCCGAGTCTCGGGCCGGCAGGAATTGTGGGTGGGTGGGTGGAGGGCATGTACAGTTCTCTCTCCACCTTCAATACCACGACTTAGGTGCCCTTGAGCAAGGCATCGAACCCCCAACTGCTCCCCGGGGGCCGCAGCATAAATGACACCCACTGCTCCAGGTGTGTGTTCACAGTGTTTGTGTGTTCACTGCTCTGTGTGTGTGCACTTTGGATGGGTTAAATGCAGAGCACGAATTCTGGGTATGGTTCACCATACTTGGCTGAATGTCATGTCACTGTCACCGTCACTGTATTTTATTTTTTTTGTAGGGAGGTAGATTTTTTTGTATTCACCAAAAAATAGGATATTAATAGGCCTTAAAGCTGACCTCAGCATAAAAGGCATTGACTTCAGGATCCCAACATTAGGGAAGTATCTGTCATTAATTATTCAGTCACTCAAAAATTCTGTCACGTTGAACAGGTCCTTGACATATTGATATTCATTGTTTTTCTGTAAATCAGCTTCTGCAACCAGTGCTACTCGAGCCACTACACAAACGATAAAAATGAAGAAGATTAATAATCTTAAATGTATTTATTTAATTATTTTGTTTCTTTTATGAATATTGAATTCCCCCACATTTGCATGACAAACGATCCCTTGCATTAATCCTTCTGTATTATCACACAGCAGATAAGCATATTCAACCTGGCATACGTTTTTAAAAATCCATGCACAAAATGTAATGATGGTGACACTCACATCATTAAGGGAAGAGTTTCACGGTAAATTATCACCACATGACACATAAAAATGATTCATTCATGCTATGGTGGGAAACTGAGTCCAGCATCCAGAACCACAGTGTGTGTATTAATTTTTATGATTTCTATGATTTATTTTTTGTTGAATTTATAGTATATTGTCTTATTGTTGTGTTTTCCTTTATGTAAGCTTTCAAGTAAAGAGCCTTGAGAAAGCACTATATAAAATAAATGTAATATAAAATAAAGTATTATTAGGGTTTGGTTTAGGTTTAGCAGCTTGTAATTATCTATAATTTATTTTTATTACTACAGTAATTTCATATAACGTAGCTACACCTTAAAATGTTGGCAACTGCTCAACACTCTGAATCATTGCATGAAAGTTTTTTTTTGCTTACAAAGCTTTGCCCCATTTCAAAGATTTGATTCCACTCTTCACTCTAAAAACATAGTCAGCTGGTTTCTTTCAGGTAGTGTCTCAGGAGGAGGGCGATTTGATCGATTACAGCCACAGGGGGTCTTCTACATGCTGGCAGAATGTTCTAGTCTTCCTCACTCTGCGGCTCTCACCACACTAAATAACACATCTCTTCTCCACCTTTCTCCTCTCTTCTCGTCTATCACTGGCCTCTGCCATTCTTGTCTTCATTCTCCCCTCCTTTGCATCTCCGGATGCCCTCAGATAGCAGGCTCTTGATAGAAACAAGTGGTGAAGAGAATTGATTGGTCTACTTCAAGGTGAATGCTGATTGTAATTGCACCGAGCCTTATTTGGCTCTCCCACTGGACAAACTCATGAAGTCACAGGCTCTGCTGCTACAGGGTTCCTGTGATTTCAGGGTGGTTCGGCTTTGCTGATTTGTCTTTATCAGTTGTGTACCTCTGATTTAACATTGCATTGTCACGCTGCATATTGTTAGGCACTCGAGAAAGATTAGGAATTTAATTGGACATATCTATTGCTCAAGAAACATTTATATGACCTGTTTGCACATATATATATTAATGGATTAAGAGCATCTGCGTTTTTATAACAGACATAATTCAAGTGATGTGCCATATACAGTTTCCAGTTTATTCTTTTAAATGCCTGCGTACAGCATTTAGGGATTTAGGTAATCATTTGTTTTTCTGCACTAAATATGCTATACTTGAGAAGTTTATAGAACTACATGCATAAAAATAATACTGCACTGTATTCATGGTCCAGATCCACCTGTCTATTCAAGAGTGTGTTTGTTGTATGTGTGTGCACATATATTTTTTTCTTTCTGTGTAATGAAAAAGTGTGTGTCCAAGATGCCCTCTTGAAAGCAGTAGTGTTCTGTCTCGCTCACTTGTGTTTTGTGCACACACACACACACACAGATAGAGGAGAGAGAGAGGGTGGAAAAACAAAGACGGGCACCCTTCACTTCAAAGCAAGCGGGTGACATTTAGGGCCCTCTGTGTTCAAAGCCCCCATTTTGCTTTTGTGGTTCCTCTTTGAGTATAATTAATATATTTCCTCTTCTAAAGGACTCGTTGGGAGTTGGATTAGCACGTGGCTTCAACCAGTCTCTGCTTATTTCATTATGCAGCTGGACTAAAGGCAATTCATGAATATGTCTCTTTGTTAGATTTTTTCCCCCTCCCAGTATTTTCAGTAGAAACAAGTTAGTTTATGACCATATCTGCTACTATAGAGACAGACTAAAAATAAAAAAAATAAAAACTCACAAACTGTGAGGAAAAACTTGCTAGTTTAATTTTCAATGCAGTTGACAGAATGGCAACTGAAATTATTTTTGGCTGAGAAAAATGCCTTTATTTCAATGACATTGTCTGTTTTCAGACCGATTTCACATCCATTGTGTTGCTGTGAAAAGCTATTTAATCAGATTCTGTTTATCCTTTGGTTTCTCGTGTACGTCTTCTATCTGCTATTTAAAGCTTATTTCTCACTATACCTTTTTTGTCTGTAAAACAACCCATCAGGCTTATTGTCACAAGGCTTATTGAGCTTTTGTCTTGGGATTAGTTGAATTGCATCTGAAAGTCTGTCTTCCTTTTTGCTTATATGACCTGGATGTTTTTAAAACAGAAATGATGAGAGCATGTATTTCTTAAACCAAAAATTACTGCTTTTGCCATTTAAGAATTTGAACTGTGTTCTCTGCTCCAAGCTACTTGCTTTATTTTCTCACCTAATATGTAATATCAACTGTAGTATTTTAAACTGGCAGTATACTTTCAAATACACATTCATTTTATTGCTAATTTAAGTGGTTTTATTAGTTCATATTTGATTAAGGGTGATATTTAAAATTGCATAAAATACTGTTAGAACTTATAAACATTTAGTCAGTTCAGCTTTTTGAAGGCTTTGATATTTCATTGAACTAGCTTTAAAAAATTCGACCTGGAATGAATTGCTCTGAGGCTGTGTGTTCAGCCAAATGATGCTCATCTTTTATAGTTAAATGCACATTTGCTTTTGACTGACTGGTGAAGCTCTCATGGAGGTGTAGTGGTGGACTGTGGCTCTATCTTTTTTATTGAAGCCTCTTATCCCCTTATGCTTATCTTCACCCTTTCCTCTTTCCTCAGCCTTTGTTTTCTTTCCTCTTTTTATATTATCCTGATGTATGCAATTTTTAGAAGGTCAGTGCAAAAATATTTGTATCATATCCAAAGAGAAATATCCCACTCATGTGCCACTTTGGTGATGGATGCTATTTAACAGATAGCACTTCCCCTTATCCTCAGCAACATCGTCTCAGTCTCTGCCTTTAAGGTAACAGGGTAGCTTGATTCAAAATCACTGGGTAATATAGAGGTTCCTCTTTAACCCTGCCCCTCACATTCAATGTCAGTTGTCATTTATATCCTGATGAAGATCAAAGTTTTGGGTATTGGGATGCATCCAAAATGCCAACCCCTAATCCCTCACTAAAATCGAAAGTACCCTGGAGTGCACCTTTCAATAAAAGAAAAACTGAGAGAAGAAGAAGAAATAGACACAGAAAGAAAGTGAGAAAAGAAGATAAAGCCTGGAATGAATTATGTATCGGTCCTAAGAGGAATATCGCTCCTCTTGGTTGGCCTCTCTATCTCGCTCTTCAAATCGATACAGGCTCACTGTCATGGGTCACTACCCAGCGTGCACCAGGGTACCACTGTGCTTCCAAAGTAAGCCATCCCATGCTCCCCCATCCATCCGCTCTCATGGTGATAAGTCTGCCATATCTGAGCCTTAGCTCCAAGAGGACAGACTCTTTCAATTTAACTCCAATATCCGCTTCTGATTGAGTAGCGTAGGCCGAGCGGAGCAGAATTCATATATTCACCGCTCTTCAAGGTTTGCGTGGGGGCTCTTGGCCATGGGGAATGCATCGAGAGTATGTTATTATAAACCTGCTCTGAGTGAGACGTGTCATGTGGTGCTGTATCTGTCACCTCTATATTGTGAAAGGAGGCACAAATTTCCCCTCACATTTTCAAATGAGCTTTTTCTAATAATCTCAAAATTCTTTTTAGTTACTCTCGCAGAGGCACGCTGAGTAATATTCCAGGTTCAGTACAAGATAAGTTTAGTCGCCACCATTTAAGGCATCATGTTGATTACTGTGCAAATGAATTTCCACTTGTGTCCCTCTTTTCCTCAAAAATAAATAAATAATAATAAATAAATGCATAAAAATGTAGGTTACAGTGGAGCAATTGAAATCGATGGGACCAAATTGTGAACATTAAAATACTTGAAGTATAGCCACAAAAGAAAAACGTTTTACTGTGAAAAATACACCAGCTAAACTTATCTATGTAATGATATATCCAATTTTACAGGCTGTGACACCAAGCCTTTGGAAGGCAGTCGGTGAACACTGGGGCATCGTTTGTTAGCTCAGTTTTTGTGATGTGTTCTGCACCACATGCATTAGACTCCATTGCTAGCTTTTTGGTCAATAATCACCCATCAGCCACTGGGTGAGATAGATCACTCTGATTGGCTGTTCAGTTTAGTGTATGAGTAGAAAAGCAAAGAAATTGATGAAAGCAAGCAGACAATGAAGACACACAGAAAGCTAATTTAATTTCACATCATTTTACCAGAGTTTCCAATACACACAAATAATTTCATAATGACATGGTTGTCTGAAATGAAAAGTCAAAACCACTGTGAACATGATTTATTTTTAAAATTGTATTTAAGTGTTACTTTGTTTATGATTTGTATATCCAAGTGCTGGTTTCCCCTTGAATAATGTACATAGACTATTTCCACCTGTTGAGACATCTGCAATAGTAAAACATGTTTAGTCGGCCGTTGGCTAAAGTCTTCATGGTGTGTTCAAGCACAACATTTTCGCCCAGAAACACAAAAGGTGAGGTGAAAACATAGTTGGCTTTCTTTTACATTTGTTCTGTGATGTCTGTTTGTGTCACAGCTTAAACATGACTTTAAAAATGACAAAAGCTTTACAGCTCAAATGATACACAAATTATGGTAAAATAATTGATGAAAGTTCTTCATAAACCTCCCATTTCTGCTTTTATTTCCTGCAAAAATGGCCCCAGCCAATTCCGTTGGCTTTGTCCCAAACGGCATGCACTGTGGTCATGAAGACTTACAATGGCCACTGTATGCGTGTGTCTTTTATGTCCACAAGACCATAGGGTGTCCCATGTGTCATTTAAGGCTTCAGAAGGGTGCTCATGAGCCCCCCTTTCAGACCCTAGATGTGCACTTCTGCTGAATTCATTGAAATTAATTTAACGGTAGACTTCAACGGTAGACTTCTAAAGTCAAAGTGGCATTACATCACGAAAGTGTGGACTCAAGGATTTTTATTTTTTTTAAGGAAAAAAGCAACGAGTACATTTTTTGGATGGTAATCAACATTGTAAATGGTGTCAATGGAGCTTAACTTGTATTAAAACCAAAGTATTACTTTATAAATTATATAAAAAATATGGTTTTTTTTCTAAAGATCACAACTATGTTTATAGTTACTCTAGAAGATGCACTTAACTCTCCTGGACGAATGTGCATAAAAGCTCAAAAACAGATGATTAAAGCAATTCAAGCTCAATTATCCATCCTGGTTAAAGGCAAAGCATTATTTTCTATACAGTCAGACAACAGTAGATGAAAAGGTGTAAATTCTGTCACAACACTGTGATGGTGGTGTTCGTATTCTTGGCCTTACACCAGCGCCACACTAATTACCTGCCTGAAGGGTGCTGTGGAGAGAGTGGCCCTCTGGATATTTTTCTACTTCACACAACACCTCTCTTTTCCTGTCAACACACCAGGGACACATCCCTCTCTCTCTTTCTCCCTCTCTCTAACGCTCTTTCCATCCTTCGCTTCGGCCAAGGAGGTGTCACATTATCACCTGGAGGTGTAAACAGCCGAAGAATTACCTTTTCCACACCGATTTTCCACGTACACACATGCACTTTCAGCACACACACACACACTCATGTACTTATATACGCTGTCTCTAGTTCAGAAATGAAACTTTCTCTAATTTGACCACATGTATATTTGCTCTTAAAATGATTCTTAAACATTTTACACTGATTGCAGTTTTCTTTTACCATTGCTTATGCTTCGAAACACTTTGCACATCTGTCCCTTCTTTCTCCTGGCTGTCTCACTATTTTTGGCCTCCATCTTTCTCTCTGTCCATCTTTTTCTGTTTCTCTCTCTTGATCTGATGGATGGCTCACAAAACTCACAGAGGCGAGGCATCCTCTGTTGTCATCAGTCTGTCCCCTGCTGTCAAAAAGCCTCCTAAATATCATCCTTACATAATACATATCTTGCATATTTTCTCATACCACATACACTTTATCATTTTTTTTCAAGTGCAAATCTGTTTACCGGATGCAAAGCTTAGTATGCATTTATCTCATTCTATACTGATGAATGTCAGCTTAGCTGAAAGTATGTAAATAGCATTCTGTAGAGTTGCTGACATACTTCAATGTTTTTAAACATGTTTTTTTGAGTTTTAAACTTTGTTTTGAAAGACAATGTCATTGTTTTTCAAAAGACCATCAAAAAGTGAAAATCTAAATACTAATTGCTTTGTATTTGACAGAAACGCTCAAACATGAAATAATTTTCAGAAAACTCTACAGTTCTCAATGCTCAATTTCTCCTTTGTTTTTATGCCTTGTTGCTAAAGAACATATATTATTGTTTCAATGCTCTCAATAACAGAAGAATAGTCTTTTAAAAGGGATAGTTCTTCCAAAAAATTCTGTCATCATTTACTCCCGCTCATGTTGTTCCAAACCATATGACTTTCTGGAATTTCAATAACATATTCTGCACATTTTCTTCAATTTATTGAAAGTTAATGGCTCAGAGGGAAGCTATAACCTTTTTTCCTATTTTAGAGGGGAGAGGGGTATGTGTGGTGTAGATGTGCCATAGATGCCAGTACATGGATTTATAGATGAGGCTGCTGTTTACAGCTGGCTGTTCGTGTGTTTACCGTTGTTTCCCATTGTGTGTGTTTGTATTTGCCTGGGTGTAGTTCCACTTTGCCAGACTGTGTAAGCTCCTGCAGTTGCTCCATGTGGTCTCTCCACTCACTGGCAGTATTGCAGGTCCTGATGTTGGCAGTTCTGCCCTGCCAACCCCGGCAGCCCTCAGCCAGATAGAACACTAGCCACATTCATTACACATTCCATGAGACACTTGCCAATGCCACCACTGCTACATGCACTGAAAGAAAGCTTTATTGTTATTAGCAGAAGAAGAATTAGACAATCATAATTAAGTGCACTTTATTGATGCTCAATCATTATTTCTATAAGTTATAATAAGTTTTATAACATTGATGTACTAGAAAGTTCATCATGTTTGAATTTGCCATGTTTTGTGACATGAATGTTATTTTTCCTAGAATGTTTTTTTCTAATACGTCAAGTTTATTTAAATGTAATTATCTATGAAGATTCGGGAGGAGCGCGTCAGATACTTAGCCTAATCATCACAGGTGGACCACAATCAAGTAATCAATCCCACAGTATAAATATCGCTGACTTACCTCTATCCACTGACGGTTTATCAGCATTTTGGTCCGCATGCACCATGTCCCAAAATCGAGATTCCTCGTCAGAAGACTCATCCAGCTCTTCCCCAGGCCCATCACTGCAGCCAGCCGGCTCCAAAGCCACCCCTTCCCGGCATGGCAACCAAATCGAGCCCCAGGCTCCAACCCGCGGGCGCGGTACGGCGCGAGCAGCTACTCGCCTCCCAAGACGCCTAGGCCTACCTTCGCCGCCTCCGGCGAGAACCGCGGCCGACTCCCCTGCGTCCTCCTACCGCTCGGCCAGGCATACGATTCCGCCAATCGACAAATGGACGGTGTCGAGTCTGAGGCAGGCCCTGTCCAAAAACGACATCACACCATCAAGCAAGTTAAACAAATCCGAACTGTATGACTTGTATACAAAAAATCTAAATAATAACATTTCTCCCCAGTCTACCCCCGTACCAAAGAAACGGCAAAAGAAAGGAGTACCTCAGAATTCGCCTCAAAGCACTCCACCATCCTCCGCCGCTAGGCCTAGCTCGCAGCGGCCATCAAGCCGTAGCAAGAGGCCTTCAGCAAGCCTAGGCCGCGCCCCGGTTCCAACCGCAAGGGCGCTCGCTACGTCGCCCGGAGCTCAGCCTCCGTCCGCGGCTCCAATTCCAACAGCTCAGGGCGCCGAAGCCCAAGGAGGCTCCTGGCCGCCTCCTCCACCCATCGCAGCCCCTCCATACGGAACTTCCTATACCAACACCGCAGCCCAGGCAAGCGCTTGGCCGAACAGTTCGCCACATACAGCGCCGCCTCCCGCTTCCTCCAGCTTCGCGCCCGCGGTCCAAGCTAGCGCCTGGTCGAACTGGCTGTCACACAATGCCCCGCCTCCCGCTCTACCGAGCTCCGAGCCCGCCGCTCATGCTAACGCTTGGCCGAACTGGCCGCCTTTCACAGCCTCGACTTTAGCCCACCCCAGCTTCGGGCCCGCGGCCCAAGCAACTGCCTGGCCATACTGGCCGCCCAACCCAGCCCCGCAACCCGCGGCCTCAAACTCCGGGCCCGCGGCTCAAGCAAGCGCTTGGCCGCAATCGCTGCCAAACACAGCTCCGCCCCCAGTTGTCGCCACCACCCTCCTCCAAGCGAAATCCCCCCATTCACTCTTCACTGCTACTCCAATGCCCATCCCATCAAACGCTGTCGCCCTCGAACCTCCCCAAGTGACCCACAGCATTCGGGCACAGATATTAGCAGGTGCGGATGTAGATCTCTCGTCTCTCCTTTCTCTCCTGCCCACATCCGATTCAAACCGCCAAATAGACTGCGGGGACTTCTCAGTCACGCTAAAAAATTCAAATCCCCTTTCATCTCGACTTCTCTCCTTCTCCGAATTCACCATCGCATTCAACCGCTACACCGAGATTATCTGCTCAGCCTTCCCCCACAGGCGACGCGAACTAAACGATTATCTGTCTATAATAGCCGAACTCGCGCTGTCCTACGGAGGGGGGCACTTCTACACCTACCACAAGCTTTTTTCCGCTAAATGTGCCATCCGAATAGCTCAGTGGAACCAGTGCCCTTACTGGGGAGCGATCGACTCCGACTTGCACAGTCGCGTATTCCTAGGCTGTAGGAGCATTTCGTGCGCAATCTGCAGGTCTGTGGCTCACTCCACCACAACCTGCCCACAAATAAACCCGGACGCAACTCAACACTCTCTTACTCCCCCGGCAAAATCCACCAGCTATGTCCCAAAATCAGTTACCGCAGCAAACTCACGCCTAGCCCAACCAGGAGAAGAAAGCACCCAGCTATGTATCGCCTTCAACAACGGGAAATGCATCAGACAGCATTGCCGCTATCTACACTCCTGCAAGTTCTGTGGCGGTGCTCATGCACGCATAGTTTGCCCCGTGCATAAAGCCGTAAATAAAAAATCTAAAAATTACCTATCGACTCCTGTGAATATTTTTCGCATGACCATCGAACTAGCACACCATCCCGACAAAGAATTTACTAATTATCTCCTGTCTGGTCTCAAACACGGTTTTAACCCGGGCGTCGTTTGCGAGCTTACCCAAAACACCGTCTGCCGTAATCTCCAATCCGCCCTCGCAGAGCCCGATATAGTAGCTAACCTCATCAAAAAAGAAGTCGATTCAGGCTTCATGATCGGGCCCTTCAATACCCCCCCCTTCAAAACGTTCAGAGTCAGCCCAATCGGAGTGGCTACGAGAAAATTTTCTGGTAAGAAACGCCTAATAGTAGACCTGTCATCTCCGCATAATTCTACAGTCCCGAGCATCAATAGCTTGATACCCCTCGACGAATTTTCACTCAAATACCAAGACATAGATCAGGCAGTCGAACTGATTAAAATCGCGGGCCGAGGAGCCTGGTTAGCAAAAATAGACATCACTTCTGCTTTCAAAGTGATGCCCATCCATCCGGATTTTTGGCACCTGTTCGGGATACGATGGCTCGAGAAATACTATTTCGCCGTCCGGTTAACCTTCGGATGCAAAAGCAGCCCCAAAATTTTTGATATGCTATCAGAAGCCGTTTGCTGGATCCTTTCCAACAATTACGCAATCCCACATATTATCCATCTCTTAGATGACTTCCTGGTCATTTCATCGCCTAAGGCTATCCCAGCCGCCCATATCCTCACCGTCCAAAAAGTCTTTTCCGAGCTCGGGATTCCCATCGCTCAGGAAAAAACCATGGGTCCTGCCACAACCATAGAGTTCCTCGGCATCTACCTCGACTCAGCTAAATTTCAGCTCTCTCTGCCAAAGGAAAAGATTGATAGAATAATTCTCGTCTCATCCACCCTCCTCGACAGCCCTTGTTGTTCTAAACGCGAACTTCTTTCCCTGCTCGGGCATTTAAATTTCGCCATGCGCATAATTCCACAAGGACGCCCATTCATCGCGCACCTTCTAACACTCGCATCATCAGTTCACGCGCTCGAGGACCTCATTCCCCTAACCCAAGCATGCCGCGACGAACTTAAATTATGGATCCTGTTCCTTAGACAATGGAACGGGCTTTCTTTTTTTTACAACAATTTAATCTCGTCTCCCATCGACTTGCAGCTGTTTACAGACGCGGCTCCCTCAATTGGTTTCGGAGGTTTCTACCAAGGCCGTTGGTTCGCGTCCACATGGCCCCCCCAGATGCAGGACTCGACCCAGTCCTCAGCTCTTTTCGAGCTCTATCCCCTCGTAGTAGCAGCCTTCCTATGGGGCAATGAATGGACAACTAAAAGCATTTTAGTGCACTGCGACAACGAAGCCGTAGTTCAGTGCATAAACAAAGGCCGTTCTCACTCCCCCGCCCTCATGCCTCTCCTTAGACGCCTTATATGGATCGCAGCATGCGACCAATTCATAATTAGCGCAAAGCACGTCCCAGGTACAGAAAATCAAATCGCTGACTCCCTGTCTCGTTTTCTGTTTCAGAAATTCAGGACGCTGGCTCCAGAGGCGGACCAATTCCCCACTCCGGTTCCTCACTATTCAGAATTAATATTTCCGTAACTCACCCCCTAAAACCACTCCTCGAAGCATCACTGGACTATATTCTCCAAGCAGTCTCTCCCAGAACCCTCCAGTCATACGTGACTGCATGGAGGTGCTTTAAGTCATTTCACCTCACCTATAACATCCCTTTCCCAGATTTTTCTCTACTCTCCATCACCTCTTTCATTTCGTTCCTCAACGGCTCCAAGGGTCTCCAAGTCGGATCTATTAAAAGCTACCTGAGCGGAGTCCAGTTTTTTCACAAACTAATGACCGGCGCTCCTTCACCCGAAATAAATAATTCACAAACCTCCCTCCTAATCAAAGGGATCCAGCGATCCCAGCCCACCCATCCAGACACCAGAAAACCCATAACGCTAGATATCCTCACAAAATGTATCCACACCCTCCGCACAAATTACCAACCCCTCAGCATTGCCCGCACGCTCGACGCCATGTTCATCCTTGCTTTTTTCGGTTTTCTCAGGTGCTCGGAGCTTACGATCTCTTCCAAATTCAATCCTAAAATCAACCCCACCGTGTCAGACCTAACCATACTAGATGACGAAACAATCGCTTATTTAATCAAACAAAGCAAAACAGACCAAACCAACAAAGGCCATTTCATATACATCTTCAATCTCCCCTCCCCAATCCAGCCTTACCAATCTGTCCTCGCTTTTTTACACCTTAGAAATTCCCAGGCAAAATCCCCACACGAACCCCTATTCACCGACGAGTCCAAAAAACCAGTCACTCGTTTCTGGTTCCAAAAACACCTCAAATGCGTCCTGCAATTATCAGGCATCCCAGCGAACAATTTCTCCACCCATTCATTCCGCATCGGGGCAGCAACTTCAGCTGCACAAAAAGGCCTCTCCAACCAACAAATCCAAACTCTAGGAAGATGGTCCTCAGAAGCATACCAAAGCTACATCAGAATAAATCAGTTTCACATTAAGAAAGCCCACCAAACCCTCATCGGCCATATATAAAAAAAAAAAAAAAAAAAAAAAAAAAAAAAAAAAAAAAAAAAATCCTATTATACCGCCGACTCCAGCCGCACACTCCCGGCCAAATAACCTAAACCTTTTCTATCCTATGACCAGCGAGGCTTCTCTCTTCGATGACAGGAGCACAAGCTCCCTTCGGATGCCGACGAGAGCCTCCCGGCCAGACAACCTCACCTTTTCCATTCTGCGGCCAACAAGGCTTACCCGTTCGTTGCCAGGAGCTCACACTCCCTTCGGACGTAGGTGAAAGCCCCCGGCTACCTGCTTTTCCATTTCTGTCTTTCGTACGGAGAAGTTTACCCGCCCAAAGTTAAGGCTCCCATTGAACGTAGGCGAGAGCTTCCCGGCTAGACAACCTTACCTTTTCCGTCCTTTGGCCAGCGAGGCTTAACCGTTCTATCCGGGAGCTAAGCTCCTGTCGGACGAAGGTAAGAGCCTCCCGGCCGGACAACCTTTTCCGTCCTTCAGCCAGAGAGGTTTACCCGTTCGATTCCTGGAGCTAAGCTCCTATCGGACGTCGGTCCGAGCCTCCTGGCTAGACAAACTGACCTTTTCCACCCTTGGCCAGCGAGGCTTACCCGTCCGATGTGAGTGCTCCCATCGGACGCCGGCGACAGCCTCCTGGCCAGCCAACCACGACCCTACTGTGTGTTTCAGGTTACTAACCTACAAGCAAGCTGCTTAAATGCTACAAGTACCTAACACACAATAACTCTCTTTCCTCCCTACGGTCACCAAGGCTAAACCGTCTCTTGCCAGGAGTAGCAAACTCCCTTAAACGCCGACGACAGCCTAACGACCACGCAAACTTACCTTTTCTAAACCTACGGCCTGCGAGGATCACCCAGTTTGTCCCCGCCGGACGCTGGCAAGAGCCTCCTGGCCACCTATCGTTACCTTTTCTGTCCGCCATCCGGAGAGGCTTACCCGTTCGATGCGCGTGCTCCCTTCGGACGCCGGCGAGAGCCTCCCGGTTAGACAACCTTACCTTTTCCTTTTCTATGGTCAGCGAGGCTTACCCGTTCGATGCGTGTGCTCCCTTCGGACGCTGGCGAGAGCCTCCTGGTCAGACTTGCTTTACGTTTCCACCCTACGGTCGGCGAGGCTTACCCGTTCGATGTGTGTGCTCCCTTCGAATGTCGGCAACAGTCTCTCGGCCACACAACTTACCTTTCCATTTGACGGTAGGCGAGGCTTAACCGTCCGACGCCACGAGTCTCGTCCTCTCGCCAAATCCTGCAAAAAAAAAAAAAAAAAAAAAAAAAAAAGCTACCCTCAGCTACTCTCACATCTTTTAACCCCGTCTGGCGAGGCTTACCCGTTCGATGTTCTGAGTTTGAGGCCCCATCGGATGCTGCGAGAGTCCTCCCAGTCGGGTTTTCCTTTCCAACCCTCCCCGTCCGCCGAGGCTTACCCGTCTGTCGCGTGCGCTCCCTTCAGACGTCTGGCGAGAGTCTCCCGGACGGGCCTATGCTTGCCAGCCGCAAGTGAATCTCATCCAGCCGATGCCGTGAGTCGGGATCTCCCTTCGGATGTTGCCAGAGTCCTCCTTGTCGGCTGGCCCAAAAGCTTTTTATCTGCCTAACCGAGAGGACCCAGACGTCCGTCATCCTGAGTCTCAATCTCCTGTCGGAGGCTTCATGGGCCCTCTCGGTCAGCGTTAGGCCCTTCACCCACTGAATAGCAGGGGCTATCAGCCAGTAGGGCCCGTACGCCGACACCGTGACCTATTCCGGTCGAGGCAACTCGGGTCCTCCCGGTCGGGCACCACAACCACGCCGCTCCTCCTCATCGGCCGGCAGGGCTCACCGATCCAACGCCAAAAAACTCCAGTTGAGCATCGGCCCGAGCCCTACCGACCGGGCGCCAACAACCACGTAGTTCACTAGCTGCAGCTGGTAGGGCCTACTCTCTCAACGCCCAAGTCGCTCCCTCCGGAGTACGTAGGTCCTTCCAGCCTGCCAACGAGATAACTTCTCAGAAACCAAATCAGCCCCCGCCAGTACTCTGCTTTTTGGGGGGCATTCTTTAAACTGGCGGCTGTCCTCCTGTACATTTGCCTTTTTGGGGGGTACTCTAGCTTCGGGCAATTCCCGAGCTCGGAGCCCTTCCCCGGACAGCACGCCAAATACGCATACCATACCTCAGCTAATTATATGTAAGCGTGAACTAGTGAAATGTAATTATCTATGAAGATTCGGGAGGAGCGCGTCAGATACTTAGCCTAATCATCACAGGTGGACCACAATCAAGTAATCAATCCCACAGTATAAATATCGCTGACTTACCTCTATCCACTGACGGTTTATCAGCATCCCTCCTCCACCCCATCTCCTCACTTCAAGTTCACTTTACAATATACGGGGAAGGGGGGGTACTCTAGCTTCGGGCAATTCCCGAGCTCGGAGCCCTTCCCCGGACAGCACGCCAAATACGCATACCATACCTCAGCTAATTATATGTAAGCGTGAACTAGTGAAATGGCACATTTCATACACAATGGTAATTTTAAGTGCTTTACACAAAATCTTAGACCATTCCAAAGTAAAAGTGGTAGCTTTTCTTTAAATATCTGATAGCATCTAGATTCGCAATAAAATAATATTCATTCACACTATTATGAATTATAAAGAAGGATTTGCATATTTTGTTTCTGTTTCTAACTATTTTCTAACTTATTTCATTATTGACTAACAATGTGTAATAAGTTTAATGGATAAACACTACAAAAAGTGATTTCTTTCTTTTATTATTTCTGCCTTGTTTTCCAATAAGTATATATTAACATTCTTAAGTCAAAATAAATTTACTTGAAGGTTTTATGTCTTGTTCACTGAAAGTGTGTTAGTGAGTTTACATGTAAAAGTTCATTCAAATTGAAGAAAATTGTATATATATATATATATATATATATATATATATATATATATATATATATATATATATATATATATATATATATATATATATGTGTGTGTGTGTGTATGTATGTACAGTATGTATATGTATGTATGTATGTATGTATATGTATGTGTATGTGTGTGTGTGTGTGTGTGTGTGTGTGTGTGTTGACCCATTGGCAGGTATATCTGACACAACACAACAGATGTTCTCCACTATCATATAGCCATGTCTGAACATATTCAAAATGATCAGCAGCGATCAAGCCCCTCACCTGTTCAGTTTCTCATCTGAAATATTTGTTGTGTAATACATATTTAGCTTTTTTGTTTTGAATGGTTCTGAGACTGACATTTATCGTGCCCTTAAAAGCATCTATTTTCACTCTCTTTACATCTGTTTTAAGCATGTGCTTATACTGTACTTAAGCTTTAAGTGCATTCAGTTATTGTAAAACCTGAATCATAAACTCTCAGCCACCCACAACCTCTATAAAAGGGCTTTTTAACCCCAGTCTATGCATCTCGACGATGTGAATCATCCTCTCCTCATCAGACATAAAAAATATGTTTTGAACCTGAATTGTTCTTGACACTTTGAACCATTAAACTAACTTTCTCAGCACTTGCTGCACAGACAGTGAAAGGTGATGAATCTTTTAAAACAAATATTCAATCTGTGTTATATTGTTGTGGAACTTTTACATATGGAGTTTTAACAGACTATGCCTTCAAATGTATTCAGAGGCTTCAAGAAATGATTGTTTAGTTGTGAACTTGTTCTATCTAAAGTGGTACAAATTTCTGTGCCATGAGAAGTACCGAAAAAAAATTGTATTTGGTTTGTTTCTGCAGCCCAGTTAGACACTGAACTGATGATGGTAGTTTTTAAATAATGGTAGACAGGGCAGATTTTGACATTTGTAATGAAAAGATAGAGACTTGACCTGAGTTCTAGCTGATAGTCCCGTGCAGTAATTACAAGGATGAAGAAGTGTGGATGAAGTGAGGATTCAGAGTGTAAACTGAGTGGTAAGAATTTTTTTTAATGTTTTTGAAAGAAGTCACTATAGGCAGCATAGACTGCAATTATTCACAGCAATTTGTGAAATGTTATTACAATTTAAAATAACAGTTTTTTTGTAACATGTTGTTTTGTTTTTTAAAGTGCCCCTATTATAGGTAATGAAAGGTTCATTTTTTAGGAGCCTCCAACAACAGGCTGGCATGCATGTAAAGGTCAAAAAAGTACATTTTCTTATATGCATTTATATTTACCTTACTTGCTCAGTGACTCCCGATTCAATGATGACTCAACAGTTCATTTTTCAAAACCCCTCTGCATGACGATAATCTGTGGTGATTGGTCCGATTGGTCTCATTTTCATTGCATCATGGCTGTAATGTCTGATAAAGCGCAGTGCTGCTTTGTGTACAGCGTGATCGGGAAACAGCTATTTTACTGCTCCAAAAGCAGCACCTAGTGGCAAAGAATTATTATTATTTTTTTTTATTTTATTTTTTTTGACCAACAAGAAAAAAAGAAAAGTGGACGGGCAATATGCTAATATTTCATGTAGGATTCATTTTACTTGTTTCAATGATTCAGACTCTTTCTTTTGAGCGTCAATAACTTTATACACGGTGCTCTTTCAGATTTAAAGGGGTCTTATGATCCTTTTTTAAAGATCATTATTTTATATATTTGGTGGAACAGAATATGTTGACATGCTTTAATGTTCAACTAAACATTAATTGTGGGACCTCTCTATGCCCCACTTCTCTAAAATGTTTTCTACAAAGTACCTCCTTCTGACAAGCGCAGTCTGCCCTGATTGGCCAACTGCCAATTATTTTTTTAAGGAACTTAAAGTAGAAATATTTTATCACAACAAAAGTCTTTACTGTCACATATGATAAATTTTATGAATCCTTGGTGAATTAAAGTATTCAATGCAACTGTTTCCTGCTTTGTGTTAAGTCTCCTAATTATATCAAAACATTGAAAATAATTCTTAAAATTGCTAGGTTAATAATTAAAAGATCCGAATTAAATCATAACATTTTGCTTTCATTGATAACCGCATTTGTTTGATCATGTTTTAGTGATGTCAGTGCTTATAAAATTTAGTTTTTTGAAAGTAACAGAGTGAGTGCTATTTCAACAGTACTTCCCAAGCACAGCCGGGGTTTCCAAACTCAATTGTCTTCCTTTTCTTTCTCAGCATATTAAAAAGCATAGAGAGCTCAGCGTTAGAAGTTCTTTGTTTTAACCAGGACTTTCTTTATTAATAAAACTATCACATCTGCTCTGCAATGCTGTGGGTTGCCACTGAGCCTTTATCTCTCCTGAGAAACAAAAGGGGAAATTAAGCTCTGGGGCGGCCATTTTCAAACTTCAGTCCAACTAATGACTAACCATGCAGAGCTCTCCAAAGCCGCCTCCAGCTAGACTTATCACTGTGCCGTATATGATAACATATTATTAAAATTTCTTCTCCCAATATTACAGTTGCTCATTATAAAGGAGTAGCAGCTGAGAGGAGACAGGAGAGAAGAAGGCCAAAATGGAGGGAGGTGTGTGTTGTGGAGGCTGAGTTTGTGAGCCACAAGGTCATGAAGGGGTTCAGTGATTAATGCATTTTGTGGTTTATATATGTGTGTGTGTGTGTGTGTGTGTGTGTGTGTGTGTGTGTGGATGTGGGTGGGTGGGTGTTATGCAGTATATCTGATAGGTGTCATCATTTTCAACTACACCACTCTCTCTTTTTCCCCTTCTCTCTCGTTGCTACTCTGAGTGACGCTGTGTGTGATTTTTAATGACAGCTGGAACAAATGGGTTGTAATGAGGTGACCTTGCCGTGTAGTCTGTTTGCCTCTTATCACTTTCTCTCTCATTCTCTCTCTCTGGCCAGAGGGCCATAGACAATGCGTTTGAAGCAGTGTGAGGATGAACCAGCTGCAGGGCAAGGTAATGAAGCTATTTTGTAGTGTGGCGAGCTGGCACCAAATCACTGATGCCTATGGCAGGTAGTCTTAGTTGGCAGTTAGTACATGTTTGTCTGTTTTATAGATGTCATTCTTCTATCGGATCAAATATATTATTATGAACCCTTTGGCACATTTGGATGCACAATTTTATGTTTGTAGGTAGCAAACAAACTATTGTTATTATTATTATTATTTTAATCTCAGTGGGACCCTTCTTGAAAAATAAAGGATAAATAAAAGAAATAAAAAAATAAAACATGATGACTTATGGGCGTTCACTAGTTAAAGTGATAGTTCACCCAAAAACGAACATTTTATCATTATTTACTAACAACCATTACTCAACCCCCTTAACTTTCATTAAATGGGGATGGGGGAACACTTTTTTTTATAATATATCGATAGCACTTTAGTATAGGGACCAATTCTCACTATTGCCTATTACAGTAGTTTATTAGCTTATTAGCATGTCTTTTACCATATTGGCTGTATATTAGTTGTTATAAAACATGTATATTATGCATGATAATATTCTAACCATAGTTAATGGTTTGTTAATAGCAAGAATTGCTCCTTAAAATAAAGTGTGACCAAAATATCTTATTTTGTGTTCTACAGAAGAAACAAAGTCATACAGGTTTGGAACACCATGAAAAGGAATAAATAATGATAGAATTTAATTTCTGAGTCAACTAACTTTAAGAGACAGAGTCATTATATTGCCCCATCTATCAGCAGCTGGCATCAGTTAAATCAAATGAATTATTTAAATACCATGTTTGCAGCATCAATATTTATTGAATAAAAAGTTTCCTACACTGTTTATTACTGTGATTCAGTGCCAGCAAAGCTGCTTATCTGTCCAGACAGAGCTCAGGATCTGAGCATGTGAAAGCGTATTCACATCCTATACCTCCTACTGCTTTAGTTTTAGCCAAAATGGACATCCTCCCGCTGTGTCTCAGGGCTCCCAGAGGAAAAAAGCTGCAGCTGGCTACCAGCTTGCCAGATCTCACTTCCTGGATGTGTATACATTTGGCTTTGGGACAGAGAAGCCATCGAAATAAATGAATCTGCTTTGATTGTTTCTCAGTTATATTTACACTGATGAAAGTGAGGATATTTCACAATAGAGCTGATTTTGATTTAATTCCAAAAAATATATATTTTTGTATTGTGAATTTGCTTGCATCCAGTACAGTTGTTACAATGGCTGATTATATTATTAATTACTTATTTTAAATATTTTAATACTTGTATTTAATACTTGAGAATGTCTTAATTTGGTATGTTCCCCTGAACTCGACAAGTATGTGTTAAAAACTTTGGATATTAAATCATCAACAGAAATAATGCATGATCTCTTATTTTTATGTAGTAACCTTTTTTGACATTTTTCCTAATCCCTACATTTTCTATGGGAAATCCCATATTTTCTGTGTTTTTATGGACCTTCAGTGGGCTCTGTAGGTTTGGTACAGATAAGGCTCTGACATATAAAGTGGTTTTATTTTGGAAAACAACTTTAACTAAATGAACAAATATGCCTTCAACTATTTTGCCACATTTTCCATTCCTGAAGTTTGCATTTAGCCCACATCTCAGAGTTTTGGACCCCATTGTGTAAATGGTATACAGATAACTGATTAAATGTTTTTAATCATCTACAGACTGGTAATTGTAGCATTTGCACTGCAGGGTGACTAAAAGTTACTGATGAATTAGAATATTATGCAAATTATACAGGTTTTACTGCTCATTTTAATAACATTTTTCAGAATAATTATTATATGTTTACTGTGAAGAATTTTGAGAACTTGAAAAATAAATAAATGTATGAAAAATAAGATTTTGTGTTTCATGATTTTCCCTGAGGTCCAGTGAATACCTCAGTGCCAAAATAGATGCTTTTGGTAATTAACTATAAATGTAATGCACAATTGTAAGTTGTTTGAATCTGAAAGGAGTAGTATTTCATTCATTTTGGAAAAAAATACATTAAAATAAGGAGGGAAAAAATATTCTCCGGGGTGCCAGCTGCTTAATCAGTGTGAAAGATTAGCATCACCATCTCCTCTCATTTGACATGCCTATATACACAGTATTACAGAAGTCACAACCTATTAATCAGTGTGTGTGTGTGTGTGTGTGTGTGTGTGTGTGTGTGTGTGCGTGTGTCCGTGTGTAACAGAAAAAGAGAGTGAAAATGTTCAAGCTCTTTCCAATGTGTCAGTCTTATCTGTGTTTCTACAGTTTCTCTATTTAAATGTCATCTAGAGTTTGAACATGCAAAGTCTGATGTGAAGTGGGATCATTGTGTGTATCAGTGTGTCTGCTGGTAGGTGGGTGGGTGGATGCTCGTATTTGTGTATTTGTGTGACAGACTGCTGAATTTGGTGTGGTAACAACTGGAGATGTGTGAAATGCTCCATATTCAACAACAGCCTTTATCTGAGACAAAATCACATGACAATGAACACACAAATCCAGGGATCTGAATACAGCCGTCGGCTCTAGAGTCATTAAGAGTGAGTGAGAATGATTTCATTCTATTTCAGAGGTTGCTAGGCAATTTTTAGGCCAATCAGGTAATGCATCCTTACCTCACCTCCCTGCTAGACCAATCAGGTATTGATCACGACTGATGATAAGAAAGTGGAAAAGCTAATAAATAATCCGGTTGGACGATGCGTGAAATAGATTTCAAAGATTTTCTGTACGGCATTTGGTTGTTAATAAACAGATCCTGACAACCATTAGTGTACACTGGAAATAAGAGTCGACAGTTCATATGTATGTACAACACACCCATTCTGCATTGATCGAGCTGTAAACAACCTAATGTTTCACTGAGGCTTTCTTTCTTTCTTTCTTTCTTGTAATGAACAATTTATGTTCAGCTCAGTCTCTTGTAGTTTCAACAGTTGCACCTTCTTAATGAAAATTTTCTTTATTTTTATTTGCAGTATGTTTGTATATGTTTATTAAAATAATGTATATTAAAGCCAGACTCTGTTACAAATGAATATGTACTGATAGCTACTCTACCTTCCAGGACTAATAAAATGAGTCATGACAATGTTAGGTCAGTTTCAACAGGGGTAAGAACAATGTGCAAATAGTAACAGATATAGATTTAGCATGTGCAGAAAATGATGCAACAGCCAATGTGGTATTAATGGGATTAATGTTACAGATTTTTCAGAGACACGCAATTGAATCAGTTTAACTATGTAGTGTTTTGACTGATGAAATCGTACAAATGATGATGTTCAACTGAAATGAGGGTCCCACTTTATATTAAGTTCCAGTTCTCACTAAAGAAAAACTAACTACGACTTTTGCCTCAGCGAACTCCTTAATTGCTGCTTATTAATAGTAATGTTGTTGTTAAGTTTAGGTATTGGTTAGGATTAGGGATGTACAGTAGAATGTGGTCATGCAGAATATGTGCTTTATATGTACTAATAAACAGCCAGTATGTAAATTGGTCCCTGTTGCTGAAAAATATAAATTTAAAAGAGTTCCATTGAATGTGTTCAAATGAAGTTTGGTATATATTTGATCAAGAAAAAAATTAAGGTACATCAGGGAGCATCTTACCCTAAATTAAGTTTGATTAAATTCTTAAAAAAAAAAAAAAAAGCATGCAAACATGAATGCTAACTAGTGGTTGAGCGATATAGATTTTTTTGACAGCCGATGCCAATATCTTTCGAAGCAGTGAGGCCGATAGCCGATATAAAGCCTAGTGCTGGGCGGTTTGACCAAAAATGTATATACCGTTTTTGTTTTTTTTAATTATACCAGTTTTCCGGTTTATGAGTTTTTTTTTTTTTTTTCATGCATAATCAGGTGTACAATGCATTTTCTGCTGGTTGATATTCCAAGACGTGCTTGCGTTTAGGTGCTGGACCAAATTGCGCGTGTTTCGCTGCCTTTGGCGACAATTTTAGCCCGACAGTACTTGCATAAAATGGATATTATATATGTATAATCTGCCTGCAGTGCATATGCAGTCCACAGCACGGATTCATTGTGCTTTCACACAGGACGTGTTTGCAGTCCGCTATTTATCTGCGTCTGTTTAGCCCACAAACACAACATTTGTTCATTGTTTTGATTTCATATTATGTAACAAAAAAAAAACATTTAAACACAATAATAAGCCTACTTTTCTTTTTAAAATATTTAAAATTAAAACACCACAGACAGAAACAGTCTCGTGCCTTTTGCATTTAAATCTTTATCACAAGCAATCCCACCGATCTTAATGAACTTTATTTTTCTGGTTCCATAAAAGTGAACATATATATTGTTTTCCTTGTTTATCTAAAAGTGCTCTTTTTCTTGATTTAAACCTAGCCAAAAACCCATGTGACTGCATTTCCTTGTCAATCTATGTTCATTTTTCCTGCGAAAAATGTGCTTTCACTTTAATTCAGCGCCTGCAGCAAAGCAAAAATAGACTAAGTACGTTAACAATTGCTGCACTGCTGCAGACGCACCGCTCCTTAAAACACGCTGATGGACCGCAACCTCGTGCAACTGGAATCCGTTAATACGCACAGCAGACGAAATATGTGTGAAACAGGCGTTATAACGTAACACCAGAGCACTCCTATGTGTACCCTCACCATGCCTCACAGTCGTTGCTTAGAAGTGCAACATTGTAAAGGGTCCGTCTGAAACAGTGTCTTGCGGCCGCAGTGAGAAATTAAATACACAAGTATGGCAGTACATGTATATACAAAATTAACATCGTAACGAAAATATACACCGGTTTTCGGTATGAACCGGTTTACTGCCCAGCACTAATAAAGCCTATATACAAATCATTCGGTAGCACTTTATTTTACAGTCCCGTTCCTCATGTACATACTATGTACTTATTATAGTAATTACAATAACTATGTAATAACTAGGTACTAACCCTGAACCTACCCCTAAACCTAACCCTCAGGCACGTGCACAGGTAGGGCTCAACCTGTGCAGAGCACATGCCCTTTTTGCCCTTACACTCTGAAGTGCCCTTTTTTTGGTGGTGTTTTTTTTTTTTTTTTTTTTTTTATCAATGCTATTGGTCACCCTTTACGTCTGTCTGTCTGTTTTACAAATATTTAGCAAATGAAAGTTCTTAAAACGAGCTTGTGGAAATCTTATTGGATCTTCAAGCTGTCAGTAAGCTGATAACTCCGCCCCCTCTATATTCATTGAATCAACTGAAGTTCCACATCAGCCGCACAGTAGACAACAGCTGAGCTGAACAAAGTTTTGCGATGGGTAAATAAATATCTTGTTGTTTGAATAAGTACAACTAAACACTGTGTCTATAAAGGCTCATATTTTATTTATTGGATGTCTGACTGACTCACTGAGACATGTGGGACGTCGCCTGAGAGAGAGGGCTAGCATTTGCCATCTAGTCATCGCCAATAGCCAACACTTAAATAGCCTGTGCATACAGTAGCAGGCGCCGTCGCCGTTCTAATGACGGACAAAAAAAAAACAAAAAAAATCACATTTGCACACATTCGCTGGTCAGAAACTATATATTGATAAGTAATACAACATATAATTTGTTTTTACCATCGGGAAATCATAACAGGTGCGCCCCCGCGCTGTTTCGTGCTGGAACTTACACAAAGCGACGAGTGATCCTCGTCACCTAGATAACATATATTTCTAAGAAATTTCTTCTTTGATTTATGATTGCTGATACACTTAATTTATTTACATTCAGGCTAATCATGTTATTGTATACTCTCCGCTCGTCCTCACATGTATAAAATGTAGTAAAACATGGTTTTACCATAGTAATGTAGTAGTAACTAAATGTTTTTTGTTGTTTTTTTACAGAAGATCACTGTGAAATCTTTATATTTTATCATGCAGAATGTAATTCATGATTCATTCCAAGGCTTCATTTATTTGATCCAAAATACAGCAAAAACAGTAATATTGTGTAATATTTTTACAATTTTAAATAACTGTTTTCTATTTTAATACATTTTAAAATGTAGTTTATTTTTGTGATCAAAGCTGAATTTTCAGCATCATTACCTCAGTACTCTTCAGTGTCACGTGATCCTTCAGAAATGCTTTTCACTGCAACTGTACTTTTCACACCATTTTTATTTATTTTTTCGTTGCTGGCTTATTTTAGGGAAAGTGTAGTGAATAAGAGACCCTCAAGAGACCAACATCCCTGGTCCACCACAGTATCAAATTTTTGCCAGGTAGGCGGATGCATGTTGGATATTTTATAGTAACGGTATGGCTATAGTTTCTTATAATCTCGAATTGAGTTGGACATAATTACTTAAATTATATTTTAAAAAAGTTTGTCAAAAATACTTGACTCATTGCTCACCTTCCCCTCTTCTCAATGTCATTCATAATCATGTTAACCAAATAATACAAATTAGCTTATAAAACCATACAGAATAGCCAAAAAAGTCAATATATATATATAATTATTTTCTTTGCAAAGTTAATAAAAAAAAAGTGCATAAAGTTCAATAAAAAAAGATTTTGGTTTCTGTTTGGTTTTATAAGCTAATTTGTATGTTTATGTATGAGTCAAGTATTTTTTTTCTCTATAAATGCAATTTAAAAAAAGAGGGAGTACACAAGAGCAATTCACAAACACAGGACCACAAATAATACGGACAAAAAAACTTACTAAATAATCTTGATATAAAAAAAGGGAGGGGGGTGCCCTTTTTCAGTTTCAGCACATGCCCCTCAAAAGGTCTGTGCACGGCCCTGCTAACCCTACCTCATGTAGTTACCTTGTGTTACCAGAACTTTCTTAGATAAATACACTGTAAGTAAACTATAAGTACATGCTAGTGCACGTACTGTAAAATAAAGTGCAACCAATCATTCAATAGGGGATTAAAAATAAAATGTGTAAAATAAACATACTTATACTTAAGATGACTAAGTATTTTTCACAAATAAATTAATTTTTAATAAAAATGAAATTAAAAAGGTAGTAAAAACAGTAACCAAAAGGGCATTCAGTATTCTGGGAATCTTGTATGCAGTGGGAATCATATTTTTCAAATAAAGCCAGGGTAATACTCATTTTACACAGCACACAGAGAAAATTACATGAAACTGTAGGCAAATATATAATTTGAAATCACGAGTTTAAAGTTTAAAGCATTCAATTTACACAGACTGACCATCACACAGAGAACACACAATCATGCTGGAAAAAAATGCACAGTTCAGAAGATCTCACAGCTGGATTCGACTAAGTTTGCAAGGTTTGTGAAATTCAAAATATCGGCCAATATATAGACCAATAGTGCTAACACTTACTAACAATTTCAGAGAAAATCAAAGTAATCAAAATGTGAATGGACACATTTCGGATATAACCATTATCACTGCTCAGCATTTGTATTCAATATCCTTCACAGTTTCTTTAGAGATTGTGTATTTGGTTGACTGGTTTGCACCAGGCCGTTTGCTTTGTCTGTTGCCAAATTCTGATCTGAATCTGCTCATTGTTGGCTGGGTTTTGTCTTCAGAGATGAACACCATTGACGTGGCCTTGAACTTTTGAACAGCTTTGATTCTAAAGTATGGCAGCATCCCACAGTTCCAGCCATTTCATATGCATTCGCTTACCTGCATCTAGCTCTGATTGCATATGGCCAGATCACTGCTGTGGTAACCATATCAAACTACTGAGTCTAATTTTTCTGACATTTCTCTAGGCGAGGCTATATTTCAGTGTTTTCTCCAGATCTGCAGGCTGAGACGTGGCAGTGAGATGTAAGACACAGTTTGTGTGGCTCGTTGCTAACTGATCAGCTGCTTGCTCAAACACCAGCTCTTTGTTGCTGCACCTCTCATCTGTCACAGTCGCTTCATCTTATTGTTTCTCCCCCTTTCATCGCCGTCTCTTCATCCCTCTTTCTGCACTTCCATCTTCATTCAGCATATATCTTTGTCTCTCCTTCCCTCTCTCTCTCTTTCTGTCTCTCCCCTTCTCTTTGTCTCTTTCAAGGTTTTAGCCTTTTGCTTACTTCCACTATCACATCTCATTTTCTCTCTAATATTCATCGGTAGACTCAGAGCAGAAGGTTTCTTGCTTTGATTCCATCTCGTGGGCTTATCAAAGGCAGGCCAGCACAATGTCATATCAGCATTGAAATACACAAGGACGAGACGCATTATTGCAGAAGGATAGATGATTGCTCACTTTTTAAAATGGGTGGGGGTGTGCTTGTTTTTCCTGCACAGCAAGCCCTGTGACCATGATACAAATGAAGCAAGACCGTCATTTCATGTTGAACGAAAGGATTGAATTTAGAAGACATGCCTGTAAACACACCTATTTGGGCTTAGAGCGTGGGGATTCAACTCCTGAACATCCGTTTGTAATTTGTAGTGGGATTTCTTTAGTTTATGAAATAGATAGTCTTAATATCTAAATACTGCTTGGATAAATAATGTTTGAAGACACTGTACAACACTAAAAATCATACATCTGTGATAAACGTTGCAATTTTCTGTCTTTCTCAAAAACCATAAAACTTTTTGTAATAAAGAAAATTAATTTACCGGTTAGTAAATTCATATTGCATATTAGGGCTGTTATGTTGTCCCGTTTTTTCATTGCATGATCAATGCGACCAAAAGAATTCACAATAAAGCCCCGTTCAAAACGCCAGTGACTTGTCACTTGTGCTTGTCACTTGTGACTGGCAATTGAGGCCACTAGTGGCCGTTCCCACTAATGGTTGCCTAGTTACCCCTGTAAACACTCTACTACAGCTGATGTATCATGTGCCCTCCACTGACTTCACTCCCATTGGTTGTCACTGTGTGTCGCTGGCAGTGTGAACAGGGCTTAATATCACTCTAATATCTATAGTATTTAAAAATAAAATTTCTGTTTTCACTCTCTTTTTTTGAAGATGAATCACAGTCAGAATGGAGAGTGTTTGTAACCACAGTTATGACAAAATGTTCAAATACAATATGTTCAAATAACAAAAATGTTCTAAAAGATTTTGCAGACTGGGGTGTCAAACACTTCATCTGTTGTAAGGAATCCAAAAAACTGGCGAGTTAACTTTGGGCACAAGTAGAGCATCACGCTTTTGCCTGTCTTCTCAGGTTAGGTTGACATGAAATGTTTGACAGCTGTTAATGCACAATTACCATTTTAAATGGTAAAAACGGTAAAGACAGTCACTTGCTTTATCTATTGAATTAATTAGTTGTTTGAACGAATTGGTTGAATCAGTGACTCATTCATTAAGACAGTGACTTGCCAGCACCCACTGGTGGTTTGGTTTCATATTTAAAAAAGTACCATTGCATTTTTCCAACATTTCAGATTTATGTAAAAAAAAAAAAAAGTAAAGCATTAGTCTTATAATGTTATTTATGCATGTGTAAATGCATTTAGGGAACCTTCTTCATTAAACAGTAAATACACTGCACTTTCGATGCAGCTTCAGAGTTTGTTGATACTGATTTCATTTGAATAGTAACAACCATACAGTATCTAATTATTTTAACTGAATGTATCGATAAAATGTAAGAATTTGACGTCAATGATGACAAGTACATTTAGTAAGGTTAGGAAAATATTGCCCTTTATAAAGTTAAAAAGTCTCCTACAAATCAATTTAAGGCAAATATCACAAATATGCTAATGAAAGTATGACCTCATATAGCACTTCATAGCACCTCATAGCTTCATAATGGATTACATTTTCACCAAAAAAAAAAAAAAAAAAAAAAATTATATATATATATATATATATATATATATATATATATATAGAATTATTATTATTATTATTATTATTAATTTTATTTTATTTATTTTTTTCTGGACAAGTAACTTTTTTACTCTGAAAAAATGAATGACTGATTCACTTGTCCGAAGGACTAGGACATGTCAAGGCTTATTGTCGAGCCCTTGATTTGTAATGATTTTTACTTCTGCAAAGTTGTGTATACTGTTACATTTTATATGTTGTCAATAAGTACATATACATAGTATGTTTTTGTGCATTTCCATCTATAAAAAGCGAGATCAGGCTACATTTTGCTGTATGGCCATGTGATTTTACCATGATTAAGAGAACAAAGGTGACAAATTAAAGTGACGCATACCCTCTCGTGGCTTGTTGCATAATTTTAATTCACACGATCTGTTTTGATTGTGGCCTGTGATTTGGATCCATTTTTTTGCTTATTAACTCCTCGTTGCCAAAATTCTGTCTGTTAATTGAATGACTTTGGCTAAACATTTTCTGCCTGTCTGCCTGAAAAACAAGCATCCCTCATATATCCCACCTCACTCTCTGTCTCTCTCTTTTTGTTTTTCTCTCATTCTCTGTGATAGATACGTATAGACAGGCTTCATATGTGGTGGGTTTGGCGTCTGTCATGATGTCTGCTCTAATTCTGGAGTGATTGCTCGATAACAGTTATAGCCACGTCGGGCAGGCACTTGTCATCATCTCTTTGCTTGCAGCCGTTTTCATTGGCAGCCGTGGAGAGGGATGGATTGATTGGGTGAATAGGTGAGCAGAGGAACGTGGGTGGTGAGATGAAGATGTGATACTAAAAGATCCATGAGCGCTTTCTAGAAAATGCTTTTTTATGTCATCCTAAAATGGCATTATGTTTTTGCAAACAGATCGGGGAAAGGCATGATGGGATGGCCCTCATTTTATACCATATATCTCTCAATCACTCTTCCTCTCCTCAGTAGAATGAAATGGATACACACACACACACCTCAGCTCAGCCTATAGGATGATGATAACAAATAAAATTCATGTTGCAAAATGTATTCTCTAAAAATATGGTTGCATGATAAAATGTTAACATTAACTTTAACAACTATAAATGCTTTCATACTAGAAGTTGTTTAGTTAAGCTGAACAATGTCACCAGAGTGACCAAAGTTAATTCATCAGACACACTGTAAATATATTCACAGTCTTTATCAGGTCAATTGGCTTTGTTGACTTATTTACATTTTACTGTCATGCTCGACTTTGTTTAAAGTGGGCCACAATTTCCAAAAGTCCTTCAGACAGCTTGACTTTTGCAGGACAAGCGTAGAGAGCTTAAGAGAGAGAAGTAGCACTTGTTTCTGATGAGTAGTGAGGTTTAAATAAAATCTCCTGATTTAAAGCCCACGGGCAAATCAAGCTTGATTCAGAGCCAGTCGAACAGGTTGTCCTTGTTCCCTGTCCAGTGAATCTTTGGAGATAAATTGTTGTTTAAGAACATTTACAACCAAGTTTTTTAACCTACCTACATCACACAAATGGTATCACTGATAGACCTGTTACAGCTTAACTGCTTAAATTTGTAAACATTGTGTAAACATTCACACTGGTCTCGGCTTGATATGCAAGAAAGGTTGAGGAAGCTGAACCTTTCACCATAGATTAGGGTTATTTTTTTATTTTTTCAAACAAAACATTTCAGATTAATTTTAAATGCATTTAAATTGGCTATTTATGTCTTTGAAAGGACTTTAAAAAATGTGATCTATTAGTACAACGGAGGCGTTGTAACAGCTGGAACATTAAGAAATGCATATCTGGAATAAAACTGTAGTGACTGATACAATAGCCAATTAAAGCCAGTTGAAAAACAACTTGAAAATCAAGCCTGACGCGTATTTTCATGGGCTGTCTTGAATAATTTGGTAAGTCAAGAAAATGTATTGCTGAATAAAATCAGAAATATACAGCTTCCAGAACTTGTGTGTGTGTGCGAAACAGATTGTAACTCGCATAGCACACTGAAAGGGGCTTATATTATGAACTATGTTTTTATTTGTCAATATGACACGTCATATATGAAAACTGTAGAAAATCTGTTTCATTTTCAAGGGCCTCATTAATTGCTCTACATAGCAGCTTTGCAAGACCACCACCTCACACGGTTATTTGGCTTCTATCTTCTGTCATCATATGGACAGATCTTTTCTCGGTTTATCTTTCATTACCTTTGAACCTCATCCAAATCCAGCATACACTCCAACACGCAACAAAACACAAGCCTTCATGAGGCATTTTTTTCAAAAGCAGGGCATCTTACCCTCATGCAGTGCCTTTCCCCTGAGAAACGCTCAGGCTCCCTGACTCTGTCCCCAGCCTTTCATTTACATTTAAAGTGGCTGCAGACAGGCCTGAGTGCAAAGTGGATGGAGGAGGCCTCCACAGTCTCTGAGCTCTAATAAATGGAGACTCTGAGGGGTTCTGGGGATTGGCTGTGACTCAAGGTTAACCTGGGTGCAGATTCATTCGCAAGAGTGGGTCAAAGCTCAGCTCAGGAGAGAGTGAGATTTTGTCCCTCATGTGTGAATATGCAGGTTGAGAAAGCATGTTTGTTAACATGGTTGCATTTGCTCTCGTTAAGCATTTCTTCGGGACTCTACAGAGAAAGACACATTAACAAATGATGGATGGATATTAGAGGCACAGTGTTTCTGCTTGTTTACCACATGTGAATGCAGTATACATTCCTCGGCGCGACACTATACTATGTTTGATTTAGTAAGCTTACATTCGGTTATTTACCATTATCCAGGTACTTTATTAACAAGAATGGGTCAGTGACACAAGATTGGCAATCGCTATTATAAAGAAAAATTTTTTTTTTTGTGCTCAGAAATTTACTCTTTGTGGTTATGATGGTTTCATGCTAAAGTTTAACTTGTCTTGCTTTGCCCAACAGAGGTAAAAAATATGTGATATTGTTAGACCATGACACAATCAATAGGGTCAGCATGGGTCTTCATGTGATAACTTCTTGTTTTGTTTTTTGTTTTGTGGATTTTGGTTGCATCACATCACGACTCTTGTTTGGACATTTATTAATATGCAGTTTATAGGTGAAGTTATTATTAGTTTTTTTTTTTTATAATAAAAAATTTACCAAACTACCTAGTTTGCCAGCCATTGTATGAGTTACATTTTGAATGTATTTTAGAATGAATTAGTGTCACATCCAAATTTTGTTTTGTTACGAAAGCAAAAAGTTTTCAGCTGAAAATGGCCACATACAAACAGCCGAGAGTATATTTGCCGCCTCTCTTTCCGTGCCTGTACAACAAAACAGTATATATGGCAGTAATAGATGTTTAGCGAGCTTGGATGATCTCTGTCTCAAGAAGTGATGTTGTGGTGCAGAATAGCTCAGCTGTATTTGAGACCCAGACACTAAAAAAAGTGCAGCAACTGATAGACACTTTAGTTCACACACTCCCCCTTTCTCGTTCTGTCACACAAGCATACAAACACACACACACACACACACACCTGTTTATAGAGGCCGGGCTTTAACGCTGACACAAGCGGTAGAGTGGGAGAAAGAGTTCTTTCATGAGTGGAAGACAGACAGTCAGCGAGAGAGATGAGTCGCTTGTTGATTGTTCTGAGGCATCGTGCTTAATCATATGGAATGTGGCATTAAGAGTGTACGGCGAGAGGAATGGGCTTTGATAGATTAAAATCCTAATTAAAGAGTCTCAAGCAGACAAGACCAGCACTGGAGACCAACTCAGCTGGTGTCATTAGCATAGACGTCATCTGGAGACACTTAAAGAAATCTTTCTCGCTCTTTTCTCGCTCAACTAATTCCGTTCTGTATTCCTTCAGAATGTTTGTTTTTCCCCTTTCTCATTTCTGTCCAGATTCTTCACCTCGGCTTCCTTGCACTGCCATTTATTTTCACACTTTTCTTGCCTTATCTTCCTGCGTGTATGACGGTCTGTTTTTCTTATATATCTTTCTCTCTCTCTACTATCTCAGTGCTGCCTCTTAACCCCGCTCCCTCACTCTGTCGTTCCTGCTCTGGCAAAGTAAACAAAGTCAATTATAATTTCACACTGTATAATTATTTTCCCTTCTGTGTAATCTGTAAAAAGCATTTTAATTCACCCTCTCTCTCTAAATGCACTATCAAAGCTGTGCTTGAAAAGAACAACTTACATGAGAATCAAAGTAGGAAAAAGCGTTTCAACTTATATGTTGAGCTTTTTTTTAACTAATGCATTTTTTTATCATCCTAAATTACGCTTCAATCCACATATTACATAAGCGTCAGAGTGTTCTCAGTGTATGTTTCTTCATGGCTTATAGAACATCGCAGGTAATTGTTCACACATTTAGATCAGTAACTGACTGAGATTATTCCCACCTCTCGTAATGAACGTGTCTGATGGCCTATTTGTTGGTGAAAACTACTAATTGTGCTATTTTTTATTTTATTTTTTTGACAACCAGACATAGCAAAGGTAATCTTTATGTATGCATCTACAGTATTTTATTTTCTCAGTTATTCACTTTTTTACATCATAAATACAAAGTAATAATTTTATAATGTAGAAGTTCAACATTTAAACTGCTGCTTTTGGTGCCACTTAATGAAAATAGCTTCATGACATCAAAGGAATCCTTAGGAAAGTAGAAGTTACATTCTAAAATTGATTTATCACATATTTATCTAGGCTGGCTGTAATAAAGAAAATACGTTTTCATGGCATGATTCAAAAATAATGTTTTTGTTGATATATTGTAGGAGCAAAAATTCAGCTTAAATCTCTAAGCTAGTCATCAGAATAATGTGTTTAAGACAGTCATAGAACATTGAAGGGAAAGGGTGTTGGTTAAACATTTGTAGGTCTGATAACTTTGTTTCAGTTCTATATCACTTAAACAAATTATTAGTTATTTCAAATGTGCTTCCAACCTACAACTGCAAATGAACCAAAACTCACAAGACCACTGACCAAGCAAACAAATGTAAATTATCAATATATTTTTAAAATAAAATTTTCATGGTTTTCAGTTGTGATAAATCTTACAATTACTGACCTTCAGGCTCATATGTTGTCAGTTTGTGTTGTGGTGAGACAGCACACTGTGACAGATTAACAAATTGTAATATGTTAAGTAGTTAAGTATCACTTCAACTACTTTTCTGGGGCTGTAAGCAAACTAACATTACTGCAGACCAAGAAATGGTTGATATGTACAGGTAACACATCATGCTTCTTTAATTTTTCTGACATGCCGCAGATGCAGCACTCTAAATGACTCATGTATGTGTTGAAGGATTAAATATTGCATGAAACTACTGATTTTAGTGTTCTGAGAAGTTATCAAAGAAAAAGATATCTCTGACACAACTTTTGTGCCATACAATGTGCCATATTTTATGGACCTTTAATTTAATACGAAAGCTCTGTAATCTTTGGTTCCCTTTTGGTCAGTCACGTTCAACGTTATGTCAGTGACTGACGAATTGGGGATCTCGCTAGAGAGAAGAATCGCCTTTGAGTGTTAACAAAACAAGCCAATGAATGTTGGCGTGCGAGATTTGCATTGTGCACCCCGCCCCACAGCACGGTTATATAAGGAGAGCATGTGCAGTTGCACATTCAGCTTTTCGCTTCGGAGCCGAGCCTTTCAGCTTCCTGAGCAGTGTTGTCAAGACAGTTTTGGGGGTTGGGGGTGTCAGCGGGGGTTGCTAGTTGCCAGTGACGGGGCGTCTTTTTAAAGATGTCTTTCCACTCACGTGTTTCTGGATGTGGTCGATTTATTGGCTCCGTCTGACAGTCACGATCACTGTATTGCATGTCAGGGCCTCGAGCACGCGGAGGCAGCGTTCGGGGATGAGTCCTGTTCTCATTGTGGGAATATGACCATTGCGATGTTGTGATCACAGCTCCTCTTTATTAAATGAGGAGACGTCCCATGCGCCGTTCTAGTCCCTCCGCCCAGAGGAGGACTACTTTGGTATTGAGTTGGACTCGGTCAATCTGACAGCATGTCTCTCGATAGAGCATGCTCAGTCCATGCTGAACTGCCTGGAATCATTCTGGGGCAGGAGGACGGTTTCACTGAAACTGTTTCAGAGGCTTCTGGGGCATATGGCATCCGATGCTGCTGTCACGCCACTCATTGCTTCATATGAGACCGCTTCAGCGTTAGCTTCATGATCAAGTCTCGAGGTGGGCATGGAAATGCAGCATGCACCATATCTTAGTGACCCCGTTCTGCCACAAAACCTTCAGCCCCTAGTTGGGCCTCGCTTTTCTGCCCTCAGGGGTCCCCCTAGGGCAAGTGTCCAGGCATGTTGTTGTCTCAGCAGTTGCCTCTGCTATCTGCTGGGGTGCCATGTACAACGGACATGCAGCATCAGGCACCTGGACAGGGCCTCACCTGCAGTGGCATATCAATTGCCTCGAGTTGCTTGCAGTATGGCTTGCTCTGTGCTGCTTCAGATCGAGGCTACGCGACAAGCACTTACTGGTCTGCATGGACAACACTGTGACCATTGCATACATCAACCACCAGGGTGGTCTACGCTCCCGTTGCATGTTGCAACCTGCCCGGCATCTCCTCCTTTGAAGTCAGAAGCATCTGCGGTCACTTTGTACCAATCAAGTTCCGAGCGGAGCCCAATCGTTCAGCCAGCAAGCTCTCACGACAGCCCTGCCTTCCAGGAGAATGGCGACTCCACCCTGAGAAAGTCCATGTGATCTGGAGGTGCTTCGGGGATGCTCAGGTAGACCAGTTTTCAAGTGCAAGGTCAGGGAGCACGAGGAACATGTCCTCTTAGTAGCGCCATACCGGCCATGCTCCTTGCGACAGCCCCACCTTGGCATTATTCTTTTGGAGGAAGGATCTCCCTGATCGTGGTTGTGCTTTCCTTTTTGCAAGCTGGAGCGAATGCTGTCTCCCTCCACCCTCAAATTCTATGTTGCCGCTATTGCCGCACATCACGATGCAGTAGACAGCAATTCCGTTGGGAAGCAGTACCTGGTCATCAGGTTCCTTAGGGGGGCAAGGAGGCTGAACCCTCTGCACCCTCACCTGGTACCGTTTTGGGATCTCCCCTTGGTCCTGACGGCCTTGAAGCAGGAGCCCTTCGAGCCTCTGCAGTCAGTTGAGCTTAAGTTTCTGTCGCTAAATACAATGCTCCTCACTGCATTGGCTTTGGTCAAGAGGGTCAGATACATGCCTTGAATTCAGGCCAGCCAACTCTCACTTTGTCCTGAGACCTGGCCTGGATATGTGCCCAAAGTTCCCACCACACCTTTTAGGGATCAGGTGGTGAACTTGCAAGCTCTGCCCCGGGAGGAGGTAAACCCAGCCGTCGCTCTGCTCTGTCCCATTCACACCTTGCGCATTTACATGGACTGCACGCAGAGATTCAGGACCTCAAACCAGATCTTTGTCTGCTTTGGAAGACAGCAGAAGGGAAAAACTGTCTCCAAACAAAGACTTGCCCACTGGATAGTGGAGGCTATAGTCTCAGCATATCAGGCCCATCACTTACCGTGCCCCCTTGGAGTGAGAGCACACTCTACAAGAGGCTTCCTCTTGGGTGTTGGCATGGGGTGCCTTGATAGCAGATATCTGTAGAGCTGCCGGCTGGGCTACACCTGACACGTTTGCAAGATTCTATAATCTATGTTTAGAGCCTGTGTCTCGGTCACTTATGTACCTTATATACCCACACTGCAGGGCGGGGTGCAAGATGCAAATTTATCATGCCAACATTCATTGTTTTGTTTTGTTAACACTCAAAGGCAATTCGTCTCGCTAGTGAGACCCCCAATTTGTCGGTCACTGATGCAACGTCTCCATTCCCTCCTTCTGGTAATGAGGGTTATATACATAACCGAGACAAAAGTCACATACTGAAAAAAACTGCAGAAGCAGCCACACAGTGCTCTGTTTTACCACTGGTACCAGATTCAAACAGTAGGATAAATGTTTGTGCTTGCAGGTTTCAGGCTCAAACATATTTTACTTGGTGTATTTTTCTGGAGCAATATACTTTTAAATCCCCAAATATATTAAAATCTT
This sequence comes from Carassius auratus, assembly GCF_003368295.1. Classification (NCBI taxonomy): domain Eukaryota; kingdom Metazoa; phylum Chordata; class Actinopteri; order Cypriniformes; family Cyprinidae; genus Carassius; species Carassius auratus. Next base: position 17,780,448 of record NC_039249.1, read on the forward strand.
TTCTTAGTGCTAATAGTCCGGAAGGGCATTTTACTCACCTTATCATCATTTTCCATTGTCTTCACTAGGGTTGCCACGGTGAGGAAAATTTCCCACCGGTTAATCGATGTGTGACAACACCGATAATACCGGTATCACCGTGGTGTGGGGGGGGGGGGTCATCTTTTCCTCACTTTTAAGAAGCTGGAACACTAAATTGGCATTTATTAACAGTGCTTTTTTTCTTTTGTGTTGGGAAGATGAGAAGTTCTGCGCCGCGTTGAGGTATCGCACACCGGATGCGCAAATTCTATACACACAAGCTCAATTTTCAGCTAATATAATATAAAACTATTCAGATGACTCTCCGTGGCACGGCAGGAATTTCAACAGCGTCCTGAGTCATAGCTGGGCGCGCGGACAGACCCAGAATGTCGCCGTCAATGTGCATACACATAGAAAACAATGGGTTTGAATTTTAAAGACATGGCGCTGCGCTTCTCGTCCGGTGTGTGAATCCCTTAAAATACTGTAGATATGATTCCGGCTCTCAGGTTGGCTGTCAGTTGTCCATCCTCTTCCGATGGGGCCAGTGTGTCATCTTAAATAAGACACAGGGAGAAGAGATGACATGGTTATGCTAATCTGTGATGTGACTTTCTTGGCAAGCAGCATTTAGCTGCATTCAGTTTTTAATTATAGTGTATGCTATCTTTTAAACATTTTACTTAATTCAAATAAATATTTTATGAAAAAAAACGCATACTTTAAAAAAATCGGTAGGAAAGTGTTGTAACCGGTGTTGTGGCTTTAAACAAGTAAGACCGTCAAGACCATCTATCGCGGCAAGCCTAGTCGTCACACAATCTTAACTGTTGCTTGCAAAAATTTGTCATTTCATATATTTTTCAGTATTCAGATTTTATTTATCCAAAACAAATACATTTCTGGAACATCTTTTCAAATATGGAAAATCATTTTTTACATAACAGACTCCCTAATGCCCATTCAAATGAGCTCATACACACCTGTCACACACATCCATCTCAGCACTGATGACATGCTATAGCTTCTGATGTGTTCTCACTCATTCACCCTTTTTTCTCTTTAACAGTTGAGCAGAAAGGACAGCTGGAGAAGGAGAGTGGTCTGCGGATTCTTGAGGCTGGACTGAGTGATGTAAGTCAGAGGAAAGGAGTCTTCTTTCTCTCCCCTCTCCCTCCCTCCAATGATGACATCCTCCTTTCCCAGAGTGCAACCCCATATTGAATGTGTTTTACTTGCAGAATCTGTCCCTTAACTTAGCATTCTTTTATAGATGTTTTTTATATTAAACTCTAGAATGAAATATCATGGATTAGCAATAGCACCACCAGCATTAAAGGGATAGTTCAATCAAAAATAAAGATTATGTCATGTGCTCTCACCCTCAAGGTATTCCAAATCTCTATGAATTTCTTCCTTTTCTTGAGCACAAAAGAAGATATAAAAAAAAAAAAAAATCTGGTGCCCATTAAGGCAGTTCATTTGAAAGAAAACTTCAAATTATGGATTGGAGACTTTATACTACATTTGTAGTGAGCGATTACAGGTCAAGGCAAAACCATATGTTATGACTAGCAGTCACCTGATAGGAAAAAGGCTTATGACCGACTTGAAAGATTAAGTTCCAGGATTGAAGTCCTGTTATCATTGTAGTTGGTTCACTAAGATTTTTGCGAACAGCATCTGATGTAAAATCTCTTGTGGTTGCTGTATTCATTCTGTATGCTATGGCATTTATGTGTTATTCCCAAAAATACTATTATTGTGGTGCAGGGCTCCAGACTTTGACCCAAAAATAAATAAATAATAATATTAAAATTAAAGTATTGCGACCAAATCATGTGGCTGTATGACCATCTGATAAAGTTAGTCACAAAAGAGTGACCAGTGGGTAAAATTAGTCTGGAGCCTTGTGGAGCATATCCAAAAATGCATGGTGTTACTATAACATTTACTCTCTTATTAGCCTGCTCTATTCTTGTGAATTATTAGATTAGATAGAACTACAAAAGCCAAATCCTAAATTGTATTTATTTTTCGACTTAATATAACTATTGCCTCCTTAAAGAATTTACAAGTCTTACATTCAAAGGAATGGGGTTACATTATTAAACCTCTATCTATGATTATTTGGTATATATTTATATCCCACTTTGTGTGTGTGTGTGTGTGTGTGTGTGTGTGTGTCTGTGATTGCCATTAAATAGAGCTAAGCGGCTTTCTATGTCACTGATTCAATTCACTGTCTGCTGCAGAGGCAACATGCCAAATATACTCTATCAATCAAAACAGCCACAAAACAAAGAGAGAGAGAGAGAGAGACAGAGAGACAGAGAGGATGGAGGGACAGATGGTTATTACTAGTTATCTCAATCAAATACATGGAAAGAGTTGTTTAGAGACTATTGCTTAACACATAGACATTTGGCAATTTCACTGGATACTTTAAACTAAAATGATTAAAAGTGCTGTTCTGCATGAAACATAAAACCCTTTAAAACATAAATAATACTGCATAGGTATATACCAGAGTGGTAGTTTAATATCTTCGATTGAAAATGTTAAAACTTTGCTTTTGTTTGGTATAATAATCAGAGAGGACATCCTTGCATTGTCCTAAGAATTTAAGGGATCACTAAGCGAATGAGACTGTACTTATGCTGGGACATTTGACCTCATACCCACTGACCACCTGCCCTTAAGTCTGAGCACTACTTAAAACCTGCATTGTTGCAACATTTCCATGTTAGACCACTGGTAGAGTAAAAAAGTATGTTTTATGGATATTAGAGGTGTTATGAATATTAAATTTTTGATTATTATTTCATGCTGGCTTCAGTGAATTAACATTTATTAAACTAGTATCTTATGATGAAACTTTTTTTGTATAAAATCAATAGACATTTTACCTTATATGAAAAAAAACATAGGGATAAAATAATTAGCAATCTGGATAGGGCAGGTCTTACTGGCAAACTGTCATAGCCTTTTTGTTCAACACTTGGTAAAATTGGTCAACCACCATGATCTTTCTGGTGAATATGATTGACCATTTAAACTTGCCTCCTGTTTTAACATAATTTAGTTGTCACTGACACTGATTTTTCAGAGAATTTCACAGAGAATCCATTCAGTATATTTGAAAATGATTGAGGATATTATGGGATTGCTGTTGTTTTATTTTCATAAATCATAGCACTGCTCTGTATAAACCCATATGTTAGTGGAGACATGGAATTATTTAGTGATTGTCTTATTTTTTTTTAGATTTCCTTTGAATCTGCTAGACTTCAGATTCATTAGCTACTATGTATATTTTAATCTGTGCATTTAGCAGATGCTTTTATCCAAAGTGACTTAGAATAGTGGAACATAGGACTTTTTTTACAAACCCAATCATATTCATACTATACAAGGGCAGTTTTATTAGAGATTTGGAAACAAGCTATGTAAATAACTAGAAGGACAAACCTATTTTCACTACGACCTAGTGTGTTTATGATTACAATAATAGATAAAAAAAACTGTTATAACAAAACAGTTTTTAATATCAAGCAGCATAATGGACTACTGTATTTTTGTAGAGATTATAAACTTTGCACACATAAACGACCGCTCTACACTGAAAATAAGGTGCATTCATCAACAGTATTTACATTAAAATTATGTGTTTTAATCATCCATATCACATGACGTTAAGTGTTTTGCAGAAAGCAAAAATGTGAACATTTTCTTGGTTTTTTGTGACTTTGGACAATCATTGAGATAGATGTTTTTAATTTTCAAGTTTCTTTCCCTGCACCGCTTGCCACGATGCTCCCATTACATGAAAACCCAAGCATTGATTGTTTGCCAAGAATTAACGTCAAGCATATTCTTATTGAAAGCAGCACTTTGATAACCCATCCTCCCACCTCCACAAATTGTTTTCCGATCCACTTAGGGTTGTCTCCATGCCAACATAAGACAAACACAACAATAGAGAGAGGGAAAAAATAAATAAATAAAAGGATGCATGTTTTTTGACACATTAAGCAAGAGATGCAGCCATCTCGCTGAGACAATAACTGGATTAGCTCAAGTGCTGTCAGTCTGTGAACTGACATAATGCAGCCTTTAATATTCATAAAGAAATTAAGTGAAGAAGGTTTTGAGGGGCAGTGGACGGATGTGATAAAAGGGGAGGGTGCGCATGCATACAAATTTATAAATATTCATTGAGGCCTCTCAGCGGAGGTGAGAATGTAATCAAGTAGGGTATTGATGTGCCGGTAGCCTTTATGAACCTGGTCTAAATGAGCTTTCCAATAGAGAATGTGAGCATAAGACCTGCCACAAACAAGCAAAGAGGAGAATACATCGCAAAACAAGCTGCACTTCTTCCAGCTTGTCCATTATCCTTTCATTCAACTGCTGGGTTGGTAGTAATAATTGTCATTAAAATTATTATTTGAATTTGACAGGGTCATGAAACAGCTTTTATGTTTTACTGGTCAGAACTTTGCAAACTGTTCATGAGTGCATACATTTAGCATCACCAACTGACAACACATCATGTAATTTATAAAATATTAAGAGTAATTGACGATGTAATGAAGTGCAAGTAACTACTTGAACCCAGAGCTCTCATTACAGCACTATGAAGATAATACTACCCTTTTTTGTCCCTCTCTTTCTCTCTGCTCACACAACTCTGATAGTCATTTTCACCATGTTGTACGGGTGCAGGGCCGCTGTCTAAAGTTTGTCATCTTGGCCCATTTTGTTGGTAATTAGCCTTAATCATGACTGCTCTGCAGGGGTCGGTGGGGGTGCAGGACTCTCAGCTGGAAAGGAAAGAGAAATTATCCTAGCTGTCTGAATGTATTCAGATAGCGCTGAATAAAATAAAAAGCCACGCAGAGCTGTGCAAACGGCTGTGTGTGCGTTTCATATAGCAGGAATGTGTGAGAGTAGGTGGATTGACACAGATTATGAAAGGCATAAGGAGAAAAAGATGGATGTACTTGCAGGAAAAAGGAAAAGGATCATAAGCAGATCATAAAGGAGTGAAGGATCTGCGGATCCTCAAATGCAAGCTGTGTATTTTGCTTCAAGAGAGCAATCATACATTTGTGTTGTGTTTCACTTTATTTCTTTTATTTTTCATTCATTCATTCATTCATTTATAATTATTTATAATCATTTAATCATTTTTATTATTCCATTTAATAATGTAATCATTAAAAAAAAAAAAAAATCATACGCATCCAGCGTAAAACATGTGCCAAATCGGTTGTGCTGATCATTCCGCTGTGGCAACCCCTGATACAGGGAGCAAGCCGAAAGGAAAGAGAAAGATTGTTCTTCTATTATTTTTCCATTGTTGTTTAATCTTATGACTGTGGGTGTCAAGGGCTGTTTGTCTTCTTGAATAAGAAATACAAGGGAATAATAATGGAAATTCAAATTTTATGGTATGTTGTCGTGAATAAGTTAACAGTACTTGTTGAATTTGTGCTAGTCAGACAAAGTCTGAGCACTGAAAGATGTGCGACTAAGACTATTCAATAAACTGCTTTTTTTTATCATCATCACCTCACCTCATCTCCTGCTTCTGCTCTTTACTGGCTTTTCTCAGACAACTACTTGGCTGACTCGTTTTGGCTACTAGTGTCACGTTCATGAACTTTCTGTTTCCTTTTTTGGTCACCTTCCTAGTTTTGGTTAATTGATTCTTCCCACCTGTTTCCAGTTCCCTCATCACCCTCCTGAGTGTTTAAATATTTATTGATTGTTGATGTGTTTGCATGTTTGTATGGTTCCCAGTAGATGTAACTTGATCTAAGTGTTAATGCTAAATGTAATCTAGTCTATTGTCTTTGTCCTCCTTCTTCATCAGTAAACTCCTTATTTGTTCCATATCTTCATCTCACCCTTTGTTTGACGTTTAGCACTACCTTAGTTTATAACAGAATCACGGACCTAAACAGTTGAGTTAATTTAGCGGCGTTTTTCTTTCTTTTTGGTTTTTTTATATATTTTTTCTCCTCTCCCGGAATGGCCATCCCAGCAGTCCGTCTCCTATGCCTGGAGCAACTTGACCGTTCGCTGGAGGACCACACAAGGGACTTTTTAGATCTGGCGTGCTTTACTCACTTCCCCGACCGCTCGCTCTCTAACTTTTTGTATACCGGCCTGAGCGAGCAGAGAAAGGCGCGCCTGCCAGCGAATGGTCCCCGAGTGGATTTTGCCGCTTTTGTGGAGTGGGTGCTGGAGAAAAACGGATCTTCATGGACCGTCAGCACCGCCGAAGAGGATATTTCCAGCCCCACTCCCGACCCAGAGACCAGCCAGCCACCATCCCGCCGCACGGAGCCAGAGCCCACCGCAGCCACAGAGCCCGAGCCATTCATGGACAGTGAGCAGGACCTTGAGAGCACGACTGACCAGGTGTGTGAGCCGGCAACACCGTGCATCGTGGGAGTCCTCGTGGAGATCGAAGGCGTGGAGGAAAGCCCTGCCCACACTCCTGCGACTGAGGGTGAGCTGTATCCGGTCTCGGAAAACATGGAGCAACTTCTGGATCTTATAGACTGGTCTATGGAGGTAATCCCTAATTTTCCTGTTTCTCCGCTGGTTCCGCCCAGCCCTGAATTATCAGTTTCTCCGCTGGTTCCACCCAGCCCTGAATTTTCTGTTTCTCTGCTGGTTCCGCCCAGCCCTGAGTTTTCTGTTTCTCCGCTGGTTCCACCCAGCACTGAGTTTTCTGTTTCTCCGCTGGTTCTGCCCAGCTCTGAATCTTCTGTCTCTCCGCTGGTTCCGCCCAGCTCTGAATCTTCTGTGTCTCCGCTGGTTCTGCCCAGCTCTGAATCTTCTGTGTCTCCGCTGGTTCCGCCCAGCTCTGAGTTTCCTGTGTCTCCGCTGGTTCCGCCCAGCCCTGAGTTTCCTGTGTGTCCGCTGGTTCCACCCAGCTCTGAGTTTCCTGTGTGTCCGCTGGTTCCGCCCAGCTCTGAATCTTCTGTGTCTACGCTGGTTCCGCCCAGCTTTGAATCTTCTGTGTCTCCTGTGTTCCCTCCCGGCCTCCCTCTCCCACCTCCTCCTGGACCTGCCGGTCCCTCTGCTCCACTTTCGCTGGTTCTGTCCAGCCCTGATCCTCCTGTCCTTCCTCCCATCCTTCCTCTCTTTCCTCCTCCTAGACCAGCCAGTTCCTCGTCATCCCTGCTGGTGCCAGTCAGGTTCGCCGCTGGACTGCAAGTCTCCAGGTCCGCCTTGGCGCGTTAAGGCCCTGTCTCCTCCTCCAGCCTCCAAGCCCTGGACTCCTCCTCGGTCCTTCGACCCAGCGGCTCCGCCTTGGCTCTTAGCTCCCTCGTCTCCACCGTGGCCTGGCATCCCACCTGCTCCACCGGGCTCCCTCGTCCCTCCGGCTCCACCTTGGTCAGTCTTCGACCATCCGACGCCTCGGGACTCCACTCCTCTGGTTCCAACCTCGTCACTCCATCCCTCCGGCTCTGTCAGGCTCCTCCTTCCCTCCGGTTCCACCTCCATCCTCGGTCGCTCCGGCTCCACAGCGGTCTGCCAGGACCCCCCCTCTGCCTTGGTCGCCTGAGCCTTCTGCTCCACCTAGGCCCTCCGGATCCTCGACGTCACCCTGGCTCTGCGGCTGTGCTGCTCCATCTTGGGCTCCTCACCCACCGGTACAGTCTCCGCCTGTCGGCCCCCTGGTGTCGTCGACCCCTCCTTCACCATGGCTCCTCCCACCGTCAACTCCACCATGAATCTACGTCCTGGCTGGTCTCTGGTGGAACATCTGACTCCTCCTGCTCCGGGCTCCTCCCTCCATCCACTACACCCTGGTCCCTACCTTCATGCTCCCTCATCACCTGCTCTTGGCCTGCTCCTCGCCCGCCTCCAGAACCTCCACCCTCCCTCCGCTGGTATTCCTCTTCCGGTGCGAGGACACACGGTTCCGGGAGGGGGCGAACTGTCACGTTCATGAACTTTGTTTCCTTTTTTGGTCACCTTCCTAGTTTTGGTTAATTGATTCTGCCCACCTGTTTCCAGTTCCCTCATCACCCTCCTGAGTGTTTAAATACCCGGTCTGTTCCGTTCTCCCTCGTCCGTGATTGTTGATGTGTTTGTATGGTTCCCAGTAGATGTAACTTGATCTAAGTGTTAATGCTAAATATAATCTAGTCTATTGTATTTGTCCTCCTTCTTCATCAGTAAACTCCTTATTTGTTCCATATCTTCATCTCGCCCTTTGTTTGACGTTTAGCACTACCTTAGTTTATAACAACTAGACAAGACTTGCTGTTAAAAGGTTTTGGGTATTAGGCTACTTTGCTGACTAGTTGTTCTGTTACCAGACAAAACTGATATTTTCTGATAAGATCTGGCATCTGAGACTGGATATTAATTTTCTGGCATGGAGGCAAACTCTAACAGGGGCATGACGAAACTAGGAAAAATTTTATTAAATAAATATATAAATAGAAAGAGAAAAGAAATGTCTTCCCATGGGGGCCAATCAAGTCATAGGATAGGACCTCACGGATGACTGAAATCTCACTCTTCTAAAGTAATGACAGAAATGCTTAGCTAGAGTTCTGATTTGACAGTGGTGGATGTTGTAGATGGAGGCTCAGGTAAGGAAATGTCACAGAGATAAGCAGGGAGAATCAATAGGCCTTCCACAGGTCACACCTCATGTGGGCACATGCAACAATTAAAATGAAGACCTGATTATTGATGCGATGTCTGAATGTCATATATAGCTCCTGTGTGTAGAGCTCTGTTGTTTTGATATTTGCACCTACACTGTAAAAATAAAATCCAGAAAGAAACGTCTTGTTTACCTATGGTAACCCTTGTTCCCTGATGGAGGGAATGGAGATGTGTCGAGTGTACGACACTAGGGGTCACTCTTTGGAGCCCAAACACCTTTGACATCTTTGAGAAAAGGCCAATAAAATTGGGTGTGCAGAATTTAAAGACACAACGTCTCCAATCCCTTAATCAGGTTACCATATGTAACCAAGACGTTCCCTTTCTGTTGTTCACTCCGACATTGTGTCGAATGTACAACACTAGGGGTCCCTAAACTAAATGTCACAACTAGGGCTGGGCGATATATCTAACGATATGATCATGCGCATCTAGTCAGTAAATCTGATTCTGTGATTAGCGCTAAATCGCTTTTACCTTCTTTCAAATGGAGCACCACTTAATAGACAGAGCCGTAGATCACTGACAAGCTATGCAATATCACATTCGTTATCGAAGGCGATTCATCTGGGATATTGAACGCAACATTAGATGTAACATACAACCCTAATGTACAACTGATTGAATTAAGAAAAAAAAAAACTAAGAAGAAACATGGTTATTAACAAAATAAAAAAATAAAAAAAACATTAAATGTGAAATTATAACGGAGTGATTTCTGGGAATGTCATTTAATTTTTTTTCACCGTAAATTGTACATTCTTTTTCTACTTCCAAAAACTGTATTTTACCATAAAAGTACATGTAATGTCCAATATAGTAAAGGAACTTTCCATTAACAAATTAATAGGTTTTTACTGTAGCATTTTTACAGTCTTTTACCGTTAAAATCACGTTTTTTTTTTTTTTTTACAGTGTATGGTTTTTTACTATGCTCAATAGCAGTACAGAGGGTGGCAGTGTTTTCTTTTTTATATTATTATACTAAATATTTGTGAAATCTGGTAGAGGTGAAGGAGAGAGAGAGACAAAAATACGTGCGAGATGGAAGCAGGGAAGGGGAAGATTTCTTTTTTCAGCTGATAGTTGATAAATGTGTTGATTAATGTTTTAATGAACTCATTTGCTGGCCAGTATATCATATCTTGCTCCCTGTTAAAAGATGAACCTCTTTATAGCTCCTTCTCTGATTAAAAGACAGAGAAAGAAAGAAAGAGAGAGAGAGAGAGAAAGAGAGAAAGAGAGAGAGATGATGGGTGTGGTGTTTAAGGGATGGAGAAACACAGGGCTATGCACAAAGGATGTAAAATAAAAGGGAATGGGAAATAGGGAGAGCAATATGACTGGGATGTGAGAAATGCAACGTGAAAGAGATCTACATAGCTCATAAAAGGCAAAAGGAAAAGCCTGACCTTTTTTCCTCCTCCTATCACTGCCAGAGGTCATGGGGGGCACACAACACCTGGTGATATCACCCGCCCCCGACCACCTGTATGTCAGCTGGCCCAGTTGTCATAGCGACAGTGACTCTGCCAACTCACGTCAGCAGTGATAGGGGTTTCCATAGCGACTAAATCCCCAACACTCTATGTCAGTTGCACAGTCCTAAGGATAACTCACAGTCTTTGCCTAGCAGTTGGTTGGAAGTGTGGGAGAAATCCAGGTGTAGAGAGGTGATGGAAGGAGTACTTTAAAAAGAACCGTCCATCATCATCCAAAACCAGCCGTTCATTTTTTTCTGCCCAAAAGCATCCAGATAACATTTTTACCAGAAAATATGGTTCAATTTGTTAACATTCAGCCATTGAAAAACACTTTACCTAAAGCCTTTATGTATAATGCATTATAAAAGAAGTTTTAATGCATTAATTTGACTTGCAATGCACCTTTTAATGGGTTGTACAATATCATAAATAATTGTAACCACAGTTAATACATTATAACACTCATCTATTCATTTTATTCATTTTAAATTTGGTTATAATTATTTACAACAAGATATGTGTTAAAAATGCACATTATGAATAATTATAATGCATGATACCCTTTAATAACAATTGCTATCAAGTGGGTCAGAGTTGGAAGATTTGAAGATTCTAGTTTTATTTTGATGTCAGATGGAGCATTGGATGCACTTGTCAAGAAACTGTGGATGATTTGGGAAGGTCAAGTGAAGTATTTTAGAGGAAAAGAGATGCGTTTGACAATGGTGTTTGTATGAAGATCCGTAAAGTGCTGAAATAACTGTTTAGTAGCTGTTCTAGGAGGGATGGGCTGTGATGGCATCTTACATCAGGAGCAGGTAGAGGGAAGGATGTGTATGAATGAGCCTGCTGTTGTTGGCTACTTTATTCTCAAATTAGCAGCAGGCAGATCCTGTCAAACGGTACATCTGACAGAGTTTGTGAATAAATTGGGGCAGGAATTATTGCAGGTTGTTTATGCATGGATGCAGCCATTAGCAGGAGAATTCTCCAAGCACCACTTCAACAGATAATGCAGGAAGAAGCAGAAAATCATCTATGACAGGCAGGAATCTCAAGTGCGATTTTCCTGATTTGTGTGTGTGTGTGTATACATTTTTATGGAGAAAATGAAGCATGTCTACATGCTTTTTTTCATAAAATAGTCTAAGGGTGATTTCACACCTGTAGATTGATTGCTTTGTTCTAAAACAGGGATAAAAATTATTACAATGTTGCTTTTTATTCTTGTTGCCATTCCCATCCACACGGCACAGTTTCTAAATGGACCAAAATTGTTAATACAAGTCACATGCAAGTAAACTGTCCTCTCACTGGTCTCACTTGTTGTTCAGTTGTTTTGACGCAATGTATTTTGTTTAAAGCGCTATATAAATAAAGGTGACTTGGCTTGACTTGACTGGTCAAAGTTCCACAGTTTATTTTCCAGAATTCCGCTTTGAGGGGTTATTGTTTGTTTTTATTTGTTTAGTTTTTTTTTTGTAGCTGTCATTTTATTAATTTATCATTTTGAACAGGAGTCCAGGATTCATTGGGAAAACATTTTTAAAATGTACCTAACAGCTGCTATGAAGAAGAGCAATAAGACACCATTATAAAATGAAAAGGAGCACTTAAGTTTTTAATGGTGAATATGTGCTCACCCACAGATAGTGCCTTCAACCCAATGTGCATACTGTCCATCCTAAATTCTATGTGATATTAGTAATTTTCAACACTACTTAGGGCAGATAGGGTGGATAGTATGAATTTAGGATGGATAGTATGCATATTGGGATGCCAGGACGGTCTACTGCTTTTCACAAAACGTATGTAATTACCCATCATACATTGGATATAGCCTGGTTTGTTGGAATTGGATTGCTTTCTCACTACAACTGAACCACTCCAGAGATCGTTTTCAATCGAGCCAGGCCACGTCCTTCAGGCAATCTCAGACCGATTGTTTTGAGCGCAATTGCGGTGTTCACATATGCCCAAACGAACCGAGCTAAGGGGGGAAGGTTCCGAAACAACGGAAAAGGTATGAAAGCACCCTTAGTGAAAGGCTTGTAAATCTTGTCTGCTTATTTTCTTTCAGTAAGTTCACCTTAATTTAACTAGGTAGGCTATTTAAATGCTAATTTCATTTCATTTGTAGAATCGGAGCCTGGCAGGTTACAAGGGATAGTTCAACCATAAATACAATAGTAAAAAATGGACAGAAAAAGAATACAGAGAGCAAAATTAACTGAAACGTGAAAAGTCGAATTATTAATGGTTGTTATAATATTTCAACATGTAAATGCATAAAAGACTTAACATACATGCACAAATGTGTTAAATTAGTTTTTAGAGTAAAAATGCATTTTTGGTGAAACATCACCTTTGACAAAGACAGAGTGTTCAGAGTTCCTCTTCGGGAACTCGAGCTGCGTCGTAGCGCTTTTGGGGAACGCCTTTGGCAAGAACAACTCTGAATATCGTGGGCAATCAGTTCAATGGAAGAGCGTGATGTCACGGACGTGGTGACGTAGCGACCAGGAAGCTATAAAGGCACGTGCCACGCAGCTGGCCTCAGCTTCGCGTCTTTCAGCAAGCGCTCTGTGTGTGCATTTTCATAAGTCTGTCTTGTAAGTCTTATTTACTGTTGTCTGTCCAGTTCAGTCCAAGTCCAAAGCAAAGACTAGACATTTGAAGGGCGAAACCAAATCGCGCTATAAACTGTGTGTTCCTCCATGCCAGCGCTACATCACGGCTGGAGACACACATGATTTATGCGTGGTTTGCCTGGGGTCGAAGCACGCTGAGTCAGCTCTCGAGGGAGCTCTCTTCGAGGAGGGAGCCTTCGCCAGCGTTCCCCGCGGCTCTGGCCCCGCTTCTGCTGAGGCAGAGCGGCTGCTGCACTCGTGGGGTTCGCAGGTGGATCTGGCAGAGGGAATGGAGACGGGGCCAGTCCTTATCTCCTTCCCCATCTGCTAGATCAGGTGCCCAAACCCTGGGATCGGAAGCACGCTCGTCGGTTTCTTCCCCCCAGGGCGAGGGGTCGACACTCCACCTCTCTTCGTCTGATGAGGTGGATGTGGAGACAGTTGGTAGGGATTCGCCACCCCTTTCGCCCCAGTATGAGGAGCTGCTGGAGGTGGTTACTCGCGCAGTCGAGAAGTTAAAAATAGACTGGCCCCCACAGAAAAAAACATGAACCGCAGAGAAGTAAACTCGATGAGCGGTATCTCAGGCCCAGACAACCACCTCCAGCCCGGAGCCTTCCCTTTTTTCCCGACCTCCATGACGAAATAGCGAGGTCGTGGAAACACCCATATTCCACCTGTCTCTTTGGCCCTGATTCACAATACTATGGAAACGTGACAGGGCTCGATGAGCGCGGTTATAGAGCGATGCCACGGGTCGAACAGACGCTTGCGGGCTATCTGTCACCCGGTTCGGCATCGTCTCTGAAGGCTCCGGCCTTGCCTACAAAAGCATTAAGAACAACATCAGCGTTAGTGGGCAAGGGCTATGTGGCAGCAGGTCAGGCAGGGGCGTGCCTTCACACCATGGCCGTCCTTCAAGCATATCAGGCCGACCTGCTGAGAGATGTAGACGAGGGAGAGGGGATCAAGTCCGACGATATTGCAGAGCTTAGACGGACCACTGATCTCTCCCTCCGCGCCACCAAAGAGACCGCTCGTGCGATTGGGCGGTCTATGGCAGCCTTGGTGGCCGCGGAGAGGCATTTATGGCTGAACCTGTCCCAAATAAAAGATCGTGACAGGTTCTGCCTCCTGGACGCCCCGCTCCAAGCCTCGGGCCTGTTCGGCGACACAGTCAATACTGTCGTCGACAGGTTCCAGGAGGCCCGTAAGCAGGCGGCGGTGTTCCAGAGTTTCCTCCCTCGTCGCTCTTGTGGGTTATCTGGACGGGAGATACTCACGCCACTAGCAGGCTCCTCATACCGTGAGGCTCAAAAGCAGTGAGTCGGGGGCTCCTAGATTAAAATCTGATCTTCGTACAGTTATCGAAGCTAGGAAGTCCTCGACAAAGAGGTCCTCGAAGGTAGCCCCTACGGGGTCAGAGCGGTATCCACCTTGTTATACGGTGCCCGCCTCTCCCTGGTACCCTCTGTTATTTCCGCCCGTGAGCGTAGCGGAGCTGGGAAGCTCGCCTCCCCTTCGGGGGCCTCTTACACCAGAGATCAGTCTCGAGAGACTGATTCCCTTAGTACATTTTCGAGCAGCGTGGAAACTTCTGCCAAATGTATCTCAATGGGTCCTGCACACAGTAGAAAGAGGCTATGCTATTCAATTAGGCCGTCCACCGCCGAGATTCAATGGGGTTACACCGACAGTCGTCGGCCCCCAGCAGGCTCTGGTTACGGAACAAGAAGTGAATACCCTATTAAGGAAGGAGGCCATCGAGGTGGTCCCTCCTCTAGACAGGGAATCCGGGTTCTACAGCCGGTATTTCATAGTTCCAAAGAAGGATGGGGGGTTGCGTCCGATCTTAGCCCTACGTCAGTTAAACCTCTCAGTTATGTTACTGAAGTTCAAAATGCTTACTGTCAAACAGGTTGTAGCTCAAATCAGATCCGAGGACTGGTTTGTCACAATAGATCTCAAAGATGCATACTTCCACATATCCATCCTTCCACAACACAGGAAGTTTCTGAGGTTCGCTTTCGGGGGCAAAGCTTATCAATATCGAGTACTTCCCTTCGGCCTTGCACTCTCACCCCGCACGTTCACGAAATGTGTAGATGCGGCTCTGGTACCCCTCCGTATGCAGGGCATCCGCATTCTAAATTATATCGACGATTGGTTGATTTTAGCTCAATCAGAGCAGATGGCGGTTCGACATCGAGGTGTCGTTCTCGCCCATATGGGGGAGCTGGGTTTGAGACTGAATGCCAAGAAGAGTGTACTTTCTCCAGTTCAGAGAACCACCTATCTAGGCGTAGTATGGGATTCGACCACGATGCAGGCACGTATGTCTCCTGCTCGGATCGAGTCGATCCTCACATCAGTCAAGAGAGTCAGAGAAGGCCAGTCACTCACTGTGAGGCAGTTTCAGAGACTGTTAGGGCTCATGGCAGCTGCGTCCAACGTGATACCTTTTGGTCTCCTGCACATGAGGCCCCTTCAGTGGTGGCTCAAGACCAAGGGGTTTTCCCCGAGGGGAAATCCTTTCCGAACTATTCAGGTCACGCGGCGATGCCTTCGTGCCTTAGACATATGGAAGAAACCTTGGTTCTTGAATCAGGGCCCGGTGTTGGGAGCTCTTGGTCGCCGTGTAACGCTAGCGACAGATGCGTCCCTCACCGGTTGGGGTGTGGTCATGAGTGGCCACCCTGCCCGCGGTCTGTGGAGCGGTCGCCATCTGATATGGCACATCAATTGTCTAGAAATGCTAGCAGTATATCGAGCTTTAAAATATTTCCTCCCAGACCTGAGAGGCTGTCATGTGTTAGTGCGCACCGACAACACAGCGGTAGTCTCTTATATCAATCACCAGGGGGGTCTGCGTTCACGCCCCTTGTACAAGCTGGTGCACCAGATCCTCCTGTGGTCCCAGGGCAAACTCCTCTCGCTAAGAGCAGTGTATATTCCTGGGTGATTGAATGTGGGAGCAGACATGCTGTCGAGACAGGGGCCGAGGCCCGGGGAATGGATGCTTCATCCCGAGGTGGTGAAGGAGATATGGCAAATATTTGGCAAAGCTCAGGTGGACCTCTTCGCGACTCGAGAGACATCGCAATGTCCCCTCTGGTTCTCTCTAGTTCACCCAGCTCCACTGGGACTAGATGCCATGGCACAGACTTGGCCGAGGCTTCGTCTGTATGCCTTTCCCCCCATCGCTCTGCTCCCGGGAGTTCTGGCGAGAGTATGCCGGGACGGGGTCCGTCTGTTGTTAGTAGCCCCGTTCTGGCCGGGCCGAGTATGGTTCGCAGATCTGATTTCTCTCCTCGACGGCTCTCCATGGCAGATTCCGATCAGGACAGATCTACTCTCTCAGGCACAGGGCAAAATAATTCACCCTCGCCCGGAGTTGTGGAAGCTGTGGGTGTGGCCCCTGAGGGGGCACATCTGTTAGCAGCTGGTCTCTCAACCGAGGTTGTTGAGACCCTACTCCAATCCAGAGCTCCCTCCACGAGGAAACTGTACGCCCTGAAGTGGAAACTCTTCACTTCATGGTGCAGAGATCGCCACCTTGACCCTGTTAACTGCCCAGTTGGTACAGTTCTGGAGTTTTTACAAGCTAGGCTCTCTGCGGGGTTAACCCACTCCACCTTAAAGGTGTACGTGGCGGCCATAGCTGCTTACCACGTCCCTTTCGGTGACCAGTCACTGGGTAGACACCCCCTAGTTACACGTTTCCTCCGAGGTGCACTGAGGCTGAGACCTCCAGTACGGTCCCGTATTCCCCCATGGGATTTGGTTGTGGTGTTAGAGGCTCTCTGCAAAGCTCCATTCGAGCCAATTCAAGAAATCTCAGACAGACATCTGACACTTAAGACTGCCCTATTACTGGCTATTACCTCTCTAAAGAGAGTTGGAGATCTTCAGGCCCTCTCGGTGGCCCCTAACTATCTAGACTTTGCCCCTGGTTTGGCCAAAGCATTTCTTTACCCTCGAGCGGGTTACATTCCTAAAGTTCCCTCTGTCACACCACAACCTGTCGTACTGCAGGCCTTCTGTCCTCCTCCCTTTCGGGAGCCAGACCAGGTGAAGCTAAATTGTATGTGTCCAGTGCGAGCATTGGACGCATACATCCACAGAGCTGCCCTGTGGAGAAAGTCTGACCAATAGCTTGTATGCTATGGTCCTCCTAAAAAGGGTTCTCCTGCCTCTAAGCAGACCCTTAGTCGTTGGATAGTCGAGGCTATCAACGTCTCCTATGAGTCCTCTGGTCTTCCCCTTCTTTTGGGAGCCAAGGCTCACTCTACGCGGAGTATGGCTGCCTCTAAGGCCTTTTTAGCAGGTGTGTCCCTCTTGGACATCTGCAACGCTGCGGGGTGGTCCACGCTCTCTACATTCGCCAGATTTTACAATCTCGATATGCGAGCCGCTCCTGGCTCTTCTGTCCTCTCGTCCTAAGCTGTGCTCTTCGGATACACACTAGGCAGGGCCTTGGTAGTCTGGCAGCGTTGGCACATCGTTCCCCAAAAGCGCTACGACGCAGCGTCTCGTTCCCGAAGAGGAACGTCCCTAGGTTACGTATGTAACCCTAGTTCCTCGAGGGAACGAGACGCTGCGTCGCCGAGCCATACTCCCGGCACCCCTGCCTGCGCTTGCTTCCCTACTCGAAGCTGAGGCCAGCTGCGTGGCACGTGCCTTTATAGCTTCCTGGTCGCTACGTCACCCCGTCCGTGACGTCACGCTCTTCCATTGAACTGATTGCACACGATATTCAGAGTTGTTCTTGCCAAAGGCGTTCCCCAAAAGCGCTACGACGCAGCGTCTCGTTCCCTCGAGGAACTAGGGTTACATACGTAACCTAGGGACGTTTTGTATGTGAACACAACCTTGAAGAGCCTACCCAGGCTCTTTCTCCATTTCAGTCTCTCGACTTTCTCTTTCTCTTCCCATCTCTCCCTCCCCCAACCCAACAAGAGTGTAGAAATTGATTAGTGAAAATAAACATTAGCATATAATAATGTCAAGGAAGGGATCTGCTGTTGAATCTCATCTTGCAGGTGTAGAAATAGGAAGAGGTTTCTCCAATAAGTTCACAGATTCAAGCCTTTTCACCAGACCTTCCTTTCTGATATTTGTAATACACTACATGCTACATACAGTATGTGACAAATTGTCGCACATATGCGCAAATACAATAAGCGTTCACATGTCAGTCTGGCAGAAAAAAAAACTCAGCTGAAGAGTATTATTATGCAATTAATAAGGTGTGAACTCTTATTTGCTACAAAAACTCAACTAAATAAAAATGTATGCTATAATTCGGCTTACTGCTATTGAAGTTTATTGTGTGCAAAATCTGTCTTTTCTGGTCTCAAACAAAATCATGGTTCTTTCTATTACTGTAATTAAGGTTTTAAATTGAAACCTGAAAATGTCTCGCACATCTAGCACTTCAAGGTAGCAGTTAATATAACAGCTCTAGTTTTTGTGTAAGCTGATGTTTTACTGCGGTACTTGAGAAGTCTTTGGGGGAAGATATTGGTGTTTTTGTAGTGATATGTAAATAGGGTTTCCGTGAAGTCCCCATTTACACTCACGACTCATTAAGAAGCATCTCAGAGTTGCACGTGTGTCAGATATAGCACAGTCAAGAGAGTTTTGGAATACTCTAAGAACAAAAGTAATACCAAGCTTGACACAGGCATTTTCACTTGCTTTGACTTTTCAGTTATTCTCAATCATTTGATGCTTAATTTTATTCAAGCAGTTGGTCTAGGGATGATATTTCTGTTAATTAATAAGAAGTAGTTTTCTATATACTGTATTTAAATATTTTAGTGCTCACAATGTGAAACTCGGAATAGTATTTACAATTTGCAAGACTGGAAGCTTCTGAATGTACATCAATTAATATCAAAGGAATATCTGATACATTCCACCGTGTTCTACATGTCTTTGATTAGAAATGACCTTGAAGGTGTTAATCAGCCGGATAGAAAGGAAGAGACAAAGTCAAGATTACCATGGCAACACAAATATTTGTTATATTGAAGGCCAACAAATATGGCCTTCGTGTCCACTGCGTGGTGGCACAAATGAATATCCACTTTACCCCTAATGGTAGCTTTCAGCTTTTGTGCAGCCAATACCGCAGTATAATGTGGGGCTTCATTGGTGGTTAGATCGAACATCAGTTTGCTTTGTACACTTTATGTGAGGGAGATCACAGCAGCACAGCACAGACGGCTGTGAAGATCACCTCAATCTAATCAGGTGAATGATCAGATTTTTATTGATTCAGTAACAGAAGGTCAAAAGCAGCATAATAGGCTTGTCTGGGCCTCCATTGAGCAATATATATATATATATATATGTCTATATATATATATATATATAAAAATTTTTTTTTTTTTTTTTTTTTTTTTGTATATATTTACCGGTCTTGCATTTGAATGTATCATTTTGCTCATTTTAAACATTGACATAATTGTGAAACTTCTGACTATTGTTATTTTGACTGTTTTAGTACATTTAATTATTCATAATTCGGTCTGTGATTTATTAAAAGATTACATTTTTGATGAAAACCTTGTGACATTCTAATATCTCTAATTATGATAGTCATGTTTATGTATAGTTATTCAGTTACTGGAAATGCATTTGTTTCATTGTATAATATACAATGAAAGTCAGTGAGGTCCAATGCTGTACTTTTTTGTTGTTGTTGTTGTTTTATAGTATAAACCAAATTTAGCAGAAGATGAAAGTCAGACTTGTTTGAAATGACATGAGAGTGCATATTGTAAATGATGCCAGAATTTTCGATCTTGAGTGAAGTATCCCTTTAAGGTCATGATCGTGTCTGCTTTTTTGTTGTTTAGAGCACACAAGTCAAACAAATAGATCATAATTCATAACATGTGTTTCCATAAGCACTTTGTTTCAAACTTTAACTTGTCCCACCGTCCACTTTGAGCCAGTCTGGACATAATTTAGATTTGTGCCAGTCCAGAGATTCTTTACATTTTCACTGCAGAGCCATGATATTTCTGCATCAGACATCAAAGCAAATTATGTTGTTCTCCTAATGCAGAGGAAAAAGGGAGTAACACAAATGAAATGAAATCACAGATAATAAATTGATCCTGAAATACCAAGAGTGCTGCACACAACTTCAAAGCTTAACCCTGTTTCCTCTCTTTCCATCTCTTTTCTCTTTTTTTCCCAAGGGACTTTCAGTGGTCTGGAGATGAAAGTCCTCTCTTTTTAGTGCATATACTTTCTTATATGTGCACATTCTGTTGTGTATGTTTTAAACATTGAAATGTAAAGAGGCTGTGGCAGGTTGACAAACGCTTTATGATAATATTTATCCAACAAACACCTCAGATTTTTTTCTTTATTGAAATAAACTCAAGGTCTTTTATATTATTTCGAAAACATATTGATTAAAGGGAGGTTATTATTGTATCAGACCAAAAAAAAAAAACATAGCAAGAAGATTTTCTAAAGCAATGCTTCGTCTTTTATCAGTGTTGTAAATAAGAAGTCAAAGATCCCATTGCTTGGTTCTTCAAAGCTCAGCTTTGCTATTATTTGCAACCCTAACTGAAATCATAAACACCTACACTTGCAACAGATGGAGGGCATCCTAACTTCCTGAGCAAAAAGACTTGTGTTAACGAGATGTCAGAGTGCTAATGTGGTGTGTAATGTTCAGACTGTGTGAACCTGTCAAATGAAGTGTGTGTATGTGTGCGCGTGTGTCTGAGCCTTGATGTCATAACGTTGTTTATGCTGCATTTTTAGAGTCAGCCTAATGTGCCGAGATCTGAGCTGCCTGTGATAAAGATTTCAGCGGGCACATCAACCGCCACTAACAACAGCCATGCTGTTAAGAACCCGGTCTGCCTGCTTGAAAAAGTAACTTAAATGCCAGCGGTTGCTGTGGTGGATCCCTGTGTGAAATGTCATATCGGAGCAGCCGCTGCAGAGTGTTTCTCTCTCTCTCTCTCTCTCTCTCACTCTCTCTTTCTCTCCTCTCCCTCATTCTCTCTCTTTCACTTCCATGGGGGCAAGGGCTCCAGAGAATGGATGAAAGCAAGGAAAGAGAGGTGAACTCGCAACTCTGGCAACCTTTTACCATGGTCTGACCTTTTGGTCAGGGAAAGAGCATTTGATGGCGGTCTGTGCAGGCATTCCCCCCCACCAATCAACCCCTGAAGCAGCTCTTAAAAGCAGTGTGAGAGGCGGTTTTTTTTATTTCATTTGAGTCTTGAAAGGGAATAGTGAGTAACGTGTGGGCAACTGCATCTAGCCCTCATTACACCTGCCTTTACTTCTCCGTTTTAAAAGGTAATGGCTAGGTCGGTCTTAAACTGATGGGATTCAAACCAGCAGTTTGAACTTCCACCCTGCAGTCTTTTTACATCAAATGACAGAGACATACAGTATGAGAGGCCAGTGGTTTTGTGACAATTGCAGCTTTTACTTTGTGTTATTTTAAAGTTACATTAAAAGTACTGTAAATACTGCTGCTGTCATGCATTAGAGTTGTCTTACAACAAATGCATCAAATTAGACATCACACCCACATACTGCTCTCGTGGTTTTATTCCTTGAAACACCTAGATCATTGCCTCGTGTTACCCTATATCAGTAACAGACTTTCTCTCTGTTGATTGTAACCTCAAGTATCCAACAGAATAATGGAATTTTTCTTCCAAACATTTCCCTCAAGATCAGCAAACCCAAGTCCCCTTTCATAGTATATCATATCATATCTTGTTGTCAGAACATTTTTTTTTCTCCTCAAATCTCCAACTAACAGTGATACAAGGAATATGCATTCTAAATATTCCAATCTACACCATGTTAAAAGCATAAATTAATTAACAACCAAGATATTATGTCAAAGCAAACTGGTTTTCTAAATGTTTTGCTTGGGTTTGGGCCATTAAACAAATAATACTAGATATTTTTGAATATACTGCAAATGCATTTAACCATATTATTTCTCCATTATATTGCAGGCTTTTTCAAAATTCTCTTTTGTAGTTGCCCTAACGAAAAGCTATATACTGTACTGAAAAATTAATTGGTGTAATGTAAACCAATTAATAATGGAAACCATCTTAAATACATTAAACTAAAACAATCTATAAAAAGTAAAAGTAAAAGTTTGCCCTTATAGTATCCAATATTTAATATTTGTAGCTTATATTAATAATGTGGCACAAATGACAAATACCTTAATACCATATTTCTACAGCTTTAGTAACTGTATGGAACATAGAGGTGGTGCTGTGTGGATTGAAATGCTTGTGTTTTCTCATTGGGTACAGTTAATCTCAAGCCATTTAATTTGGTTTCAGATAGCATCAGTTTTTTCTATGTTCATATAATGGTTTATGTGTCGTCTCTCGAATTCAAATGTACCAAGCAACTTGCATTCATTCATCAGCACTGCGCAGGAGACACTGTTCCGGGGGCCAGCTGTTCTGCGCAGTTTAATGAGGTTCATT
Source organism: Carassius auratus (assembly GCF_003368295.1). Classification (NCBI taxonomy): domain Eukaryota; kingdom Metazoa; phylum Chordata; class Actinopteri; order Cypriniformes; family Cyprinidae; genus Carassius; species Carassius auratus. Next base: position 17,802,801 of record NC_039249.1, read on the forward strand.
GCAGGGCTTTTGGTGTTTGTTTCCCAAGTGCTACAGCAAAGCCGAGGCAGTTCAAAGATACCTGCAGCTTTAGTTTAAGCCAGTGCAAAGACATTTTATCACTCATAATTTTTGAGAGAAATACCGCAGACTCTTGACAAGAATATGTGTGGTGGGCGGAGTTTCTGCGATCAGCCTACAGGGAAAATCCAGGTGCTCCCATTGGCCAGTCAGTCTAGGCTTACTTTACCTTTTGTCCATAACCAATCACAGCCCTCTATTCCTCGGGCTCTTGGGTTTCAGCCCCAGTTAGCCCTTATGTAAATCCGGCGCTGCATAAACTGGTCAGAAAGCATAGTACGGGTATTCAAATCTAAATGTTAGAGAAGAGGACCATTTAGAATGAATAGATTCACTAGAATCCATCACTAGACATCAGAGAGACAAATGTCTTGGTATGTGTCATTTTTTGTCTCATAAATCAGTTCCGTGCAAAACAGTGAAATGACTTGTCTCTAACAGTCCACTGTTATTTGAAAGATGTACTATTGCCATATGTTAGTCTAGTCTAGCTTTCCTCTCAGCATGCCATCTCATTTGTGTGTATGTAGAAAAGAGAGCAAGAGAAAGAAACAGACAGAGCAAGCACCCTCAGGCACTGAGGGAGGGTGGTGCCGGGACACAGCTGGGTACAGAGCTGGGGTTTAAATGTCAGCCTGGCAGGGTCTCCCTCTCTGTGCCATTTTGTGGGTCGTGTCACATGGTAAAGCACTGGTGGGGTCAGAGGCAGAGCAGGTCTGAAACCCAGTGAATGGTTGACTGCTGTTTCTCACGGCAGGCGTCACTTTGTGAGTCTATCAGCAGAACACTTTTAGAGACAGCCTGTAATACCACGGACATTAAAAATACACTGACTTCAGCTCAAACTGTGTAGCTGATTTTCACAGATATCTGTCCACGCTATAGCAAAAAGAAGCTGCTTTGATTTGGGTTATGCAGCACAAATTTGAGCAAATTATTCATTAAAACTTTTTTAAGTGATATGTGATTAAGATTAAACATATTAGTGCTGTGCTGTGCTGTGTTAAAATCAAAGTTCATTCATGTTGTTAGTGTTATACATTAGATGGAAGGATTGAGTATTTCAGTGCATGGTTTTACTTAAATTACCTGTGTAAAGAAAAGTAAAAACAAAAGTGTAAAGAAAAGTAAAAACATAGAAAGATACTCTTTCTGTTTTGCTTTTCACATTTCTATTTGAACTCATGTGCTGGTGTGCTGTTTGTAACATTTTGTCTTATCCTTTAGAAGTACCTTAATTCTAAATAGTGTCAAGACCATCCTCCTCTTTCTCTTTAAGTTAAACTGAACTTTTCAAATGAATCACTATGAAAATTGTTGGGCATATGCTATCAATAGTGCTCTTTATAAATACCAGAAATCATCAGCAACTCTTTATAAACCAAATAAGTGCATTTATTTTCGTGTTCAGCAGTTTTGTTATACATGTTCTATTCCTTTTTAACATTGACATATTAAATATAGTGTATACCAGTGTCACATTTATTTTTGTCGTATATCTGGTTTTCTCACAACAAAGGTAGTCATCAGTTAATAGTCATCTTAACCATTTCATTTTAATGCATGTCTGCCCCATTCATCTTTTTGCATATGATTGACGCTATGTTTTTCTCCCCAGTATGTCTTTCATCAAGGTTATTCAGCATAAATGAGCTTCTAATATAAATGCAGATTGTAGAAACACTGCAAAATAATCAGGGCTTTTAAACCGCCTCAACATGAGCTGATCATTAAAAGTAATGAAGTGATAATGTGCGCTAATCGAATATGTCGCTGATTGTCTGGTGTCTGCTCAGCGCGTGCTCTTATATACGGATATTTTGCTTGATGTCCTATGAATCTTTCGAAACTGTCAAAAAATGTGTTTCGATACAGTTTAGCTATGGTTAATGTGCTGTAAACCTCCTTAGCCAACACCTGCTGACTATCTGACTCCTCTAATGTTGTGTCTGGTGGTAGAAATATGCAGAAGAAAAATACAGCCAGACGGTTCTTCATAGCAATTCATGACAACATACAGCCATGAGCATGGGCTTCATTACACATTCACCAGAGCTTGATTTGTGCCCGGTCTTTTGCCTCAAGGCAACTTAAGACACCGTTAGCTCTGGCCGAGGTCCTCTGGAGTGAACTGAGGCAGAAGCCCAGGCTCCATAGCATCATTAGCAGTTGTGACACAGTGTTAGATTAGCAGTAATTAAGCATTGAATCAGAGTGATTGGCACCGAGTCAGGTCTCAATGTTGGCCTGTCAGGAGGAATTGTGAGGCGATGGATCAAACTGGCCTGGCTCTGTTCCACGTTCTTGACCAGACACAAGGGGAGAAGGAAAAATAGATAGAGGAGGTGATGCATGTGTCCAACTAACAGCCCCACTAACCAAGAAACTCGGTTGCATGTTGATAGATAGACAGACTCATAAAGTCATCAAGCTGTGTTTCAGTCATGTTTTCATGGCAGTGACTAGGCCGAGGAAAACGTCTTCTCCCACTGGTTGCACTGTAGTAATGAAGATGCTAATGAGAATTTATGTGACCATTATGTCGTCTTTTTTCTTCTCTTTTTTGTCTTTCTTCTGTGTAATGGCACATGGACCCTCTTTTCTTAATGACTGACTTCTCTTGCAGTCAGTAATGTGTGCTGTGAGTCTGGTGGACGGGGGAGACAAATGAAATGACAAATGAAATAGACATTTTGGGAGAATTTAATGTGTGTGTCAACTGTGTGTGACATCAGCAACCATTGTTGTGATTGGTGTTTCTGTAGCTATCTTTTGCAGTATTGTTTTAGTGGCAGGTATCTGTCAATTGTAACTGTGTATAATGAGTGTTTGCTGCCTTAATTGATGTACTTGAGGATTTAGTGGAGGCTGTGGCAGGATTATCAAAACTCTGCAAATGCATAGACCATCTGAACATGTCCACAAAAAAAGTGGATTGCAGAAATGCTGCTGTTAGAGAGTTTTACAATCATCATCAGAAAACAAGACAAAAAAAGGTGTGTGGAGGGTGTTTTGAACTATTATTCAAATTATAAATTAGGGGTTATAAAAATGGCATGTTCTTTATTTAATACTGGCCTGAATAAGCTATTATAAGTAACAGTAGTTCAAAATATTAAATAAAACCTGTGTGTGTGTGTGTGTGTGTGTGTGTGTGTGTGTGTGTGTGTGTGCGTTCGTGCGTGTGTGTGTGTGTAATATATATCATGCCCACCAGAAAGATTTGAAAGGGCAAAGGTAAGGGTAAGGTTTTTTTTTTACAGTGTCTATTGGGAATTGGTACTTTTAAAATAATAAGGTGTCATTTCCTTTTAGCTCATTTATTATAAGGTAGTGTGTATGCTTTGTCCTTTAACATGTAGTTTTAGTCTGAAGAAAATTTATTTAAATAAACCTACAGTTTTTTACAATCATCAGAAAACAAGAAAAAAAACGTGTCTGGAGGTTGTTTTGAGCATAATGCTGAACTTTAAACACTGCAGCATTAAAGAGGCATTCACACATAATATTGTACAAAACCCGTTAGCAGATTTGAAGCAATGATCCACAACTTCCGATTAAAGTGTGTTTAAGCATTCATTAAGGATTCATGAAAGAGTATGTGGATAATATAATCTATAAAATGGTGTATCCTAGCTGTATCCTAATGAAAATCGGGTCATAGCCATAATCAAAAGCCATAATTTTACAGAGACATGCATAACAGATTCAATAGGAACACAATAGCACGTGCAATTCCTAGTTGGATGACTATAAAAAAAGCCACGTGTAACTCAATATGGTCAATCAAACATTTTAAAAGGAAACAAATTAAAGCCACAGTCTAGCACTGTGGACTATCACAAAAATAATAAAGGGACATGTATTAGGCTTATTGTACTGCTTCGAATGTACTTGTTTGTATTTGTACAAAAGTACTTCCTTCTAAGCAGATTGGAATCTGTTGATTACAACAGTAATTTTTTTTTATTATTATTATTTTTATTTTTAAGTTGCTCTGGATAACAACATCTGCTACATGCCTTAACTGTAAAAGTTCTCCACATCAACAGTTTGCCTGCCAGAGATGTTTATGACTGTTTTATGGTGATGTGCAAAGGATGACCTGATAGCACTCTGCTTTTTTCAAACCCTCACTGTCTTTCATTATAGTCACAGGCTTCTTTTAAAATTGTCCATTACCAGATCAGGAGAAAAGCAAGGTGTCATGTGTGAATGAGAGTCCTAATCAGCAGTAATGAGACTGCATACAGGAACAAGGTGGCAGATCTGACACTGATGTATGGATGGTGAGTAATGATGTCTGCGGTGATGGTGTACCAGTGGAAGCTGTCTCAGAATCCTCAGTTTATAGACCTCGGACGACCCTAGAAAACATCAACAGGGACTGTCTTAAAAACATCACCCAACTCTTTCTAAGGTTCATTAATATAAGTGGTATTGCACCTGTAGGTACTAGCTCTGCTCCCACACAAGCTTCTAGTTTGTTACGGAGTAGCTGTTGCTATATAATTTTTAGATGGAAAGACCTTTGCAGAGCTCTATGCAGGTCATTTCAGGATTCTGCTTCAGCAGACGATTGACCATTGAGATATCTAATAGATTGGCTGTTGGTTTCTATGTGGAAGTGGAATAATAGGATTGTAAGATATTAAAAACATGCTCAGAAAGGTTTGCTGGTATAGTGGAATGCCTACTGATGTTTTTTGTTGTTGTTTTATGTGCATTGCATACTAAATCATTTTAGATCTTTAAGCAAAATACAACATAAAACAAAGGCAACCTGATCAGACATGTATAGTTTTTATTGTTTTATTGATTGAAGCAAAACAAATCTAATCTATTAGATCAATGAAGTAAAAAAATATATTTTTTTAAATCTAGTTGTGCCAGATTTAACAGCAATAACTGCAACCAATCACTTCTAATATCTTGAGATCAGTCATTCACAGGGCTTTGGTGCAATTTTGGCCCAGTTGTCTTTGCAGAACTGGTTTTCAAGAATGAACTGCCCATTTAAGGTACTGCCACAACAAAAAGTCAGGACTTTGACTAAGCCACTTCAAACTTTAATTTAGCTAAATTGAACCCATTCAGAGGTGGACCAACTCTTATGCTTTCAATCACTGTCTTCATAATCAAGTTACACTTGAGCTTCAGTTTATAAACTGAAGACTGGATATCCTCCTTTAGGATTTCCTGGTAGAGAGTAGAATTCATGTTTCCCTCAGTTACTGCAGGTTTCCCAGGCCCTGCAGCAGCAATGCATCCCCACACTAGCACACTTTGTTTGTGGAATTTAGTCTTTGTTTTTTGTCAGATGAAATGGGACCCCTGTCTTCCAAACAGTTCCACATTCAATTCATCAGTCGACAAAACAGTTACCCAAAAGGTTTGAGGATATCATTAAGGTATGTTTTGGCAAAATTCAGACCAGTCTTAATGTTCTTCTGGGTTAGCAGCGGTTTTTGATTTGCCACTCTTTCATGGATGCCAATTTTTGGCCAGTGTCTTTCAGATAGTAGAGCAAAAGTGTCTTTTATTTATATGAAAAGTGTCTTTTATTGATGCAAGGGAGGCCTAGTCCTTTTGATGTTGTCCTTGGGTCTTTTGTGGCTTACTGGATGATTCTGGGCTCTTGGAGGAATTTTGGAAGGTCATTCACTTCTTCTGGCAAGATTTGCTACTGTACTGATTTTTATTTATTTATTTCCATTTGGAGATAATGATTATCTCTGTGGTTCTTCCAAGAGCCTTTAATTTTCAATCACTGTATTCATCATCACTTCTAGAATTTATTTCACCTTTAGCATAGTGTGTTACTGTGTTAGACCTTTTAACCAACCTCCTGCTGTTGAAATGTTTTTAAAGATGCAGTATGTAATGTTGACAGTTAGTGGTTAAAATTGGTACTGAAGTCCAAATTCAAAATATTGGAGAGAGCTGTTTCTCCCGCCTCCTGCTCAGACTTGACAGTTGCCAGATTGAGGACACTCAACAGGAATGAGTGCAATTGAGAATGGAAGGTGACAAGCCTTACGGCTGTAAGCTGATGAGTTGATTTATCTGCATTTTAATATTCCTCTGGTCATAAAGCTTTTAGGTCTAGTAGATTGTGTGATCTCTGACCCAGTTAATTTGCCAGCTTCTATGGCTGCTGTGTTTTTCATCAAGTGGCAAACTGGGGTGTTGAAATATTCTTGGGTAAATTTTCAGTGGGCAAAATTACAGATCAGAACAAAAACAGACATTCTGACACTTAACACATTTTAAAGTCTAATAACTGGCTGTAGTATTGTTTTTCGGTGGGGGGGGGGGGTGAAGTATGGGGAAATGGCCCAATTTGTATTAGATGACTTTTATATTTCTATAAATAACATTATCACTTTAAACAAATTGGTTTGTTTACTTTGTTTTATGTTAGATTTTGTTTTAATTTCTTAAAATAATTAGCATGAGATATTTAAAAACAGAAGACGGAGGCAAACACCTTTTCACAACACTGCATTAAGTTTTGAATTTTTTTTTTTTTTTTTTTTACTGGAATAGCCAAACCTGTTTTTTTTTTTTTACAGGATGTGCATTACGCATACTTTTGGCCATGTTGCAGTTTTGCAAATATGACTCAAACTCCAATTTGTTTTCATTTCATGTTATTTATTTATTTGTCAGGGACAAAACACATTTATCAGGCATCACAGTGATGTAAATGCAACAGATGTAGCCAGTTGCTGTCCCTATGTGCAAAAAATACTCTCTAGCTTTGTACAAATGTGAAATGAGTCAGGACTAGAATATACCTGTGCGATCAAAGTAGCTTCTTCAGGGCAATGTTTTTTTTTTTCATACTATAATTTTCTTGTGGGCATAGATGAATTATGGGTCGTAGCAGCTAACCACTCACATCTCTTGACCTGTCATCAATGACATCACGGTAATCTTTCTTTTTACACTTTTAGACTTTCAGCGATTGCTTTTAACGTAACTGCAGGACTTGACCCATAAAGTGAAGACATTTCATCTATGGCAACATAATGGCAGTAAGAAATAAGTTCTGTGAAACTCTCCAAATTCTTCGGCAGGTAGATCGCAGTACTTGGGTCACTGGTCTTTTGAGGTTTGAGAGGCAGTGGTGGAGCAGCAGTCTGTAATTACTGCATCTGACAGACTCTTAGTGGAGGCATAAGACACATTTTCAGCAATAGGCTGCTCTGATTCTGTGCAAGCTTTTTAAAACAGGGCTTTCTCTTTAACCTCAAAAGTAATGCTTAAGTTTAAAGTGGTGTTTATCAATTACAGATAGTCTTTTAAACACAGTTAAAAGTAGGGCACCAATCAGAGAGTGTGGCACCTTATACTCTGTGCGGGGGTGTTTAAAACTGAAGGGATTTCCATGCTCCAAATACATAATCTGGAAGATTCTTCTTAGGGGACAGATTATAATTGTTTTGTTGTTTTCATAAACCTTTTAACCTCACTAATACATTATATATAGTAAGCATGTTATTAAGGCACAACTGAAAAGTAAGGCACAATAGAAGCAATAAGAAATAACCCAAAATGTATTACGCATGTTTGTACATTTAAGCAGATTCATCATAGCCTTCCATCTGATGTTTGAAATGTCCTAAATGTCCAACGTGCTGCAATTCCATCATAACATTTCATCATATCTCATTTCAAAGTGGCTTCCAAGCATGTCCTTTAAAAAGCAAGAACTGCTAATAGAGTTCAACATAATAACTACAGCTGAAGGCCCTGAGAGTAAAATGTTCCTAATGAAATCCATTACTCTTAAACTTTAAAGGGAGCCTATCAGAAGTATTGATATGGGCATTAAGGGAATACTTTAATTGTTGGCCCTGGCCCGAGCAGCTTTGAGTAAGGTGGACTGAAACGTGAGTCAGCATTTCTCACCAGATCAGCAGCAGCATGGAACAGTAATTGCGCAGCTTAGAGAGTTTTTATGACTCGGCAAAAAGTAGTAAAATTCGTCGAATAGATGTTTTCACAGTGGTTCCTGTCAATACCACGTCATTTTAAGAATTTGAAGGATTGTCAGTCAATTCTCAACTGAAATTGTGTATCTGAATGTTTCAGTGTTAGTAAGACTTTTTATGTTCAGCACCCATATTACTTTGACCTCCTACTCTCCATATTCCATAAAGTTTTATTCTTAGTAACTGTCATCTCATGGTTAGATTTTCTTTATTGGTTTGTGTTTCAATGTGATTTTGTAGCTAAGTCAGCTGTGTATGTTGTGTGTTGTGTTTTGATCATGCTGAATCCGTATACACAAGATGACAAGCGTAGCATTTACCTTGATCGCTAGCTTGTTCATAGCTTTGAACCGCCTGGCATGGGTCTAGCTCTAGCCTAGATTCAGACAATGAGGGAGCTTATTTTAACAAGCTAATCTACGGCAAAGACTGCAGCGACATGGCCGACACATATCTCTCCCTAAATTAGTCCTTTAAGCCTTATATATGTATGAGACATAGCAAGCCAAATGTTAGCGCTCGCCAATTAGTGTGGCAGTGTTCAGCGTGGATTAGAGATGGGTTTTTTTTTTTTTTCATCTTCTCCCCTCCACCAAATCTCTTTCATCCATGAAGGAAATGTAAAGTTAATTCACTCCAAAATGCCCTGAAAATGTCACACAGCATCCTGATGTTGGCTCATCAGTGGTGAAGTGGATTCATGTTCTAAAACTAGCCAAAAATGCAAAGTGTTAAAATGCTCTGACAGACAGGAGATTTATTAAGCAAATGCTTGTTTTCCCAGTCTTTCACATAGGATTGCTGAGTCAAATAATTATTTGACTATATGATACTTTTTTTTCTTAAGTTGCAGTCACATTTACTGTTTTTCAAGTGAATTTTTGTGGTTGAAATTTAGTCAGTTCAATAGGAATATATGCAGTCGGGAATTTCATTTGAGGGGGACTGGTTTCCCATCACAGATTTGGCACCAGGTTCAAATTTGTCATACAGAAAGCTGTTTGGTTTGAAAATGATATCTTGGAGATGAACTATTGGCAATGGAATTCTTTTTGCCCACAAAATTTAGCTAAAGCTAGCAAAAATTACCTTAAAGCTAGTGATCAAAGTACAGTAAAAGCAAAAAGCAAAAAAAAGAATTGTGTTGACACATCTTGTGTATATAACATGATCAAAACCAAGAACACACAACATATACTGATGAGTTAGCTACAAAGTAACACTGAAAAGGAAGCAAAAAAAGAAAATCAAATCATGAGGTGAAATAGACATTAAGAATAAAACATATATGGAGGGCAAGACGTTGGTGATGTTTGTGCTGTTTTACACAAAATACACATACGTCTTACTAATTTACATTTGAAAACATGATTTCAGTGATGATAAAACTGACAGTCCTTAAAAATATTAGTTATATATATAGTATTGACTGGTACCCCTGTAAAAAATGTACCACTTTGTCTAAGAAACAGCCTAAACTGCACATTTACTGTTGTACAAAATGTTGCTGATGTGACCACACCTTTACACTATTATAGCCAGCACTCTTTAATGCCAACTTAATACAGTATGGAAAAATCTTATGATATCATATGACTTGGATCATAAGAAAGGTATGTTGTTGTAATTGTTGTTTTTTTTTATTTAAATGATAGTTCAGTTTAGGTTTGGGTTGTATACTTTTAATATGGTTTTGCCATCGTGTCTGACTCCTCACATAAGCAGTTAAATAAGCAGTTTTGCAAATAACCTTCCAACTCTTAAATAACCACCTATGTGAAGTCTGCATTAACTATACGTTGTTCAAGCATCTACATTTGAGACTGAGGGTTATACCTGAGGAAAGACACTGACAGATGGTGCTGTGTGTACGGATGGAGGCATACTTTAGGCAGCCTGACTTTACCCTCTATCCAGATGCTTGTTCAACATCAAGCTCTCCTTCTCTCCACGGTCAAGTGAGTACATCAAGTGATTATACTATTGTTTGTCAGTCACCACAGGACTCTTTACAGCCTGAAGACATGGAGTGCTTTTTCTATAATATAGTCTATATAGTGATATGTTGCACAGCAGCTCTAGGTTTACAAGTGAGTTCTTGTTGACAAATGATATTGCATTTTTGGTGACATATTTTTTTTTTATTTCACATATCACTCTTTAAACAGTTGTGCTTGTGTGCGTGTGTGTGTGTGTCTGTGTGTGTGGGTGTGGTAAGAAATGGAAGTGAGGTTAGTCATCCAGATTTTGTTCTCTAGAAAATTGCACAAATGGTTGATGCATCATCGGTTGAAGCTGTGAAGTAATGATTCAATGCATATTAGGACACAGATGTACCATTCTTGCAGGAATTTATTACACAAACATAGTCATAAAGTGATAAAATGGATACAGGAAAAATAATAATGATGGAATAAATGTGAGATATGTAGGTTGTGGTTATCTGGGCATTCTGTGGTTTTGGGCTTGTGTGCAGTTTGTCCATGTCGAAGATCATATTGTATACAAGTCATCCACTACAGCACGCCCAGATTATTGCAGCAAGAAAGGAAAATAAAGCAAGGTGAGGTTAAAGGTGGAAGTATGTCTGGCCGTTGCTAAAGCTGAGGTGTGTTTATCTGATCTCGAGATTCTGGAACGAGTGAACCACTTTATTTGTTCCCCTCTCATTTCTGCCAACTCCAGCTGTCATGCTGTGGGACAAAGAGGGGTAAGCAGGGGACAACGGAGGGAGGCGTGCAGCTTAAACCAAAGATAAACCAAAGACCCATTCGCAGACTCGTCATCTGCATTTGACGGGACCCCACCCCCAGTTCCTCCAACCTACAGACACACACACACACACACACAGGCACGTACACCTCACGGGCACATGTTGTATAGTTTTTACACACTCTCCCTCTCTGAGTGCTTGCATTGCTTTCTCTTTCTCTCGCACACACACAAACACTCAAACAAGCCTCCCCCTCCCCTCTTTTCCCTCTCTCTATTCTCTTCGTTAGACTTGGTAATCCCTCTCTGCTCGCTGCAGCTGTTCCCCTCCTCAAACCTCATAATAGTCCCCCAAAATTGTCATTTTTATAAAGAACAAAATAAATTATATATTTTTTATTTAGTCACTACTTCGGCTCACTGACTATAAAGTGTTTCCTTTCCCTGCAATAAAAAAAAAATAGTATCTTGAAAATTTTTTGGAAACATCTAAATTAATAGATTTAATTCAAATAAAAAATACTTGACATTGTTAATCTACCATAATATATTAGGTTAGGTTACACCAACAAAACTAAATTTAAAGCTAAAATTAGGAATAAATAGATCTTTAACACTGAGCAAACAAAGGAAAGGAAATAATCTAGTGGAGGAGGAAATACTTCAGAGAAACCAAACTCCTCCTCTGGTAGTACACACATTATAATAAAAGTGTGCATGCTACATATTATCTAAGCATGTGTAATACTAGTCATGTGTGCTATAATAATAAGGTAATACGCAGGACAGTGGTAAGATAGTCTGGCTCGTACAGATTTTGGCAGAAGGCGTTGCAACATTAGTTAGTTTGGATAGCGATATAACGGGTTAAAGAAGTGGGAGAAAGCTTAGGGAAGATCCAGGCGCGAGCGATTCAGCAGGCACAGAAATCCCGAATAGTTGAACAAATGAGTGACAAGCTCTCCGTCCATTCAAGCTGGCCCTGCAGCCCGCGCGCTGTGGGCAACATGTGGAGGCATCGCTATAGCAACCAGTGGATGTGACATGTGCTCCAGACAGCGACTCGAGTCTCGCTGAATATAAGGAGGGGCTCCGTGAAAAAACCCGGCTTTTCAGTAGCACATGATCATTCAAAGGACAAGACAACCCACTGCAGCTTCTTATAAGTCATTGGGAAATGTGGCGGATGATTTAGCTCGCTTTTTTTTCTCTCCCGCGCTGCCTCAGTCTTTTTCTTTCAAACTGTTTTTTATGTCTCCTTTGTTTCTGTAAAAAAATTGTAAAAAAAAGTATTCGAGCAGCGACGGTCTTTTGTTTAGGTGGACGCGAATGGGGAGGTTAAAAACTTTTCTTAGCTAGCGGGATTGCGAAAGGAGGCTGCAGTCGCCAGTCGGACATCTGCGGAATAGGTTCTTCAAAAGCATCCCTCGCGCGCTGTCCGAAAATGGAACTAGGTAACTATCTATTGGACGTGCACTTGTCTGTTGATGCGCATGTATAATGGTCGGTAAATAAATGTAACGAGGCTCTGAAAGCACCATTAAGCGTCACCTAAAACTTATTGCGCATCCGGATGCATCTGGACTGATAATGAGAGTGACTCTGTCCTGCAAGACTTACGTGGCGGTGCTACAGCGTGACACATTTCATCGTGCTTTTCATTTAAAACGCTTCTGCTGATAGAAGCTCGTGTATAGTGCGTGCGATTTGATGGCTGAGATGGTTTGCAGACCGTTATGTAATTGATCTGGGTCGTGAGTCAGTGTAGAGTGGTAGTAAGAGCTGAGCAAATGGTACAAAGTGCAGACAGAAACACCATTCTGTTTCTTTATAAAGGGAGGAATCGGTGTTTCGCTGTTTATTTTTGGGGAATATCAATCGCAATGAAAACGGTGGGTTCAGTCAGCGTGGGTCTTTTCGAGTTGCAAATGACTTGGAGCCAAAAATAAATAATAATATAAGAAAAATGTATAGGTGGGTAGATGGTGGATAAATGAAAAAAAAAAAAAAAACCTTCTTGCAGTTTGATGGTAATTTATAAGGGCTATAAGTAGTTTTTTTTTTTCTTCTTTTTTTATCTCTGACAATTTTTATTTTTTATAAATGTTCCATTCGTCCTGTGGATCAATAATGTATAAACTTTCCAAATTGCAGTAATCAGAGATTCAATGTAGGCTTATTCCACATATTCAGCTTGATGCTTAATGTTAATATTTTTAAACATTGGATATGTCTTATCTCTAATTTACATTGAAACGTTGACTTGAGTGAAATGGTCAGTGAAATGCAAGATATAATTAAAGTCATAATGCGTTTACATAAATTCCCTGATGCACAACTTAACGTTGAATTTATCCAAAAGGATAAGGGCATGCAATTTAGACTGTATTTCTATATTTAACAGACATATTTTTCTAATTTAATAACATTTTTAGTGTAGTTTTGTATTGGGCAAAATTTAGTCAATTAAATTGTTAATTTGTTCAGTATCATGAGCATGATTCTTGAGTATAGTTTTTTAATTCAGTGCATTTATTCTATTATTTTCTTCCTATTTTAAGATCTGTAGAGCTGAGAGTGGATGGTTTTAAGGCAGAGCGATTATTGTGTTTAATAGTGAAAGGATATATGGGCGGCCCTTGTCTCAACCTTTCACCCATCACAGTCTCTCCTCCACCCATCCCTTCCCTCAATGATTTAAATCAGCCGGTGCATCCCAAATCTGCCTTTTGTCCTTGCCCAAATATACAAATCTTTTTGTTTATCTTCTGTACGTTAAAGAATGAAAAAAAAGAGGGGTTAAAATAACTTGAAAATCAAAACTCCATACATATAGATTGCTTAAATGTAAATGCTATCAGTGAAATTTGTCTGGCCGAACATTGTTTTTTTTTTTTTTAGGTTTTAAGTTTATGTTTTACCTTGGTTTGGACAGTAGTCCTGGATTGAAGTGTTATTTTGTATGGATGCTGATCCACTGTTCTACAATTTGTGTTTAAAATTATAAAATGTACATGTATGAAGATTTATATTTTGTCAGTGTAGTAAAGTTTCAGTCAAGAGATTTATTAGCTAAAGCTGAGGATAAGAAATATCTGATGACCGTGCAAACACACTCATTAATCCAGAAACAGATCCCACCCAGTAACATGTTTTTCCTCTTCTTGTTTGCTATGTCTTGCTTTTAATTTATTTACTTTTTATGCATATTATTTTTTTTCTGGAATTTTTTCTCCCATTATCTTTTGTTTATTTTAAATTCTTATTATATATTTAAATGAGGAAAAAAAAAATTCACTGAAACAAATTTATCTGGAATTCTAGATACTTTTATAGATTTATACACACATAATTCTTAGTATTTCTACTACAGATGAGGATATGAGAATCTTAGCACTTTTTTTTAGAGAACGCTTGATGTGAACATGTCTGTCTTTTTCAGTAGACTCCTGTGAATCAGAAATTTGCAAGTACAATTTATTCCCTACAGAAGAACAAAACCATAAAAGCATCAAGGATTCTCTCCCTCCCTTTTCCCTTTTTTCTTTGTCTTTTTTTTTTTTTTTTTTTTTTCTCTGCTTTTAAGTAAACTGTGTTTTTGCGGGTTTTCTACTATAAAACTAAATGTGTTGTAGGAAGTAAGAAGATTTGATACCTTATTTTGACACCTTATTTTCAGTTTATTTTCTTTTATAGAGATATATTATATTTGCGTGTTTTGAGAGTAAAGATTTAGGTAATTCCAAAATACAACATACCGTGTAGAGTCGTTGCATTGCATTTAAAAAATTTTGCTGTCTTCTTTATAATAAGAGAAGGTATGCTATAGAATGGTTATTTCTTTCTCTTTTTATTTTACTAATAATTCCTTAGTGATGTTGAGATTTTTTTTTAACTACATATGTAATTTGTACATGCAACAAAATAATATGTTTAGGTCATACGAAACATTTTTGCAAAATATATGTTTTTTGTCAACCTTGCTTTGATGTAGGTGCTTTATTTTATTTTAATTATATATTTATGCTGTATGATTCGTTTTCGTAGTGTCTTTTCATTTATTTCATATACACTGTAATCTGCGTTTAATTTGGCAATAGACTACATCAGGACAACATTTTTCAATTTTTTGTGTTATTTTCCAGTCCCTTGCTCAAATGCCTAATGCATGTATTCTATTTAGTTATAATTAATTGCGGACATTATTTAGCCAAGCACAATTTTCTTTTCAGAGCCACCTTTTCATGTTAGAGATCTTTTCATGTAATTCGATTGAGAGCGCTAAGCCTATAGAGGGATGGAGGGAAGGAGAGAGGGGGGATTCTATTCCAGCTGAATGCGCCCTCTTCTCTACACACTTTCCATGCAATGTTTGGTGGGTGGAAACCAAACCATTTCTGCACCAACAAAAGCCCACAATCACAAAAAGTAGCTACTAATCCTTGGAAACTACTAAACCTCACATTTAGGTGCTAATATTTTCAGCAATGTGTAGCCAGTCTATGGGGGATTTCAGAATGTGATTAAATGGAGTGAGCTTGATTTTTATATTGTGTGCTTCACAGTTCTATATGTTATGTTGGTACCGCAATAACAATTTGAAGTAGATTATAGTCATCGTTTATAAAATACAGATCAGAAAAATCAGTCTTGCTTGCATCTTGCTTTGCTTGCATGGCTTATAGTTCTGTGATCAGTCGTTTGGTATGATAGCACTGAATGTGAATAGAGGCAGATTAAAAAACTCTGAACCCCATTCTAAAGGCCTCAGTCTATTCAGCCTCACAAGGCATTTGGAAACAATATGCCGCCAATCCCCCAGAAGCTTAGCCCCGGCTGTCAGCCCTCCCCCCGAGGGGCTAACAAGCCTGACAACCCCCTCTACAGTGGAACGCTAGTGGGGCTCGGACCTTTTAGGTACTCCCCCTCGGCTTAGCCCTTTTCCCATTTTATTAACTTGGAGGTCTGAGCCAATTCCCCCATCCCGACCAAACCCAAGATTGGAGGCTAATTAGCAACAAGCTGGTACAGTGAGGACCGACCCTAATTGCTCTGTGGTGGTATGCATCGACCTGCCAAGACAAGAGTGGAGCGGGCCTTCACTTCCCAAGTGTCAGCTTGAGGTGTATCTACATCAGTGTATAGCTAGTAAAAATTACAAGCAATATGCGTCTTGGTGCCTAATTCAAACTATAATATGAAAACACCAATTGGACATTATACTGTGATCAGTTGGTGATTTACATACATATATCATAAATACATCTTGTCTTACATATATATATCTTACATTTTGAAATGTATCAAATATTATTACAATTTTAACTCTTTTATGTTTACATTTTTGTTAATTAATGTTTTAGACATGACATGTTTCAGTAATGGCAAAGCTGAATTTTCAGCAGCCATTACTCCAGTCTTCAGTGTCACATGATCTTTCAGAAATCATTAAAATATGCTGATTTGCATCAAGAACCATTTATAATTACTATCAATGTTGAAAACAATTGTTGTGCTTAATATTTTTCCATATTGTATATATAATGTGTGCATGCATTATCTTGTTTTAAATTCACAATCTCATCCGAGTTTCTCCCTCTACTCTGTTCTTATTTCAGAGGGGCAAACTGAGCCACATCCCCGTGGTCAAACAGAGTCAAGTGGAGCCAGGCAACTTTTTGATTCTGGTGGTGGTTTCCATGGTTTTTATTGTGATGGTGTTGGGGATGTCGGGGGCTCTGTACTGCTTGCGCCATCGCTCCCACCATAAGCTGAAGGAAAAGCTGGCTGGTTTGGGAAGCTACACAGGCCACGATGCCACAGCAGCCTATCAGGTAGGAGCCGGGCCGATTATTTCAGCCAATCATGTTTTCTCTGACATTCACCCATGCATATTAACATGAATAAGCGTCTCTGTTTTCCAGATATAGTGAACAATTTGTCCTCACCCAAGGTTATTTTTACTTACCTTTACAGAGTAACACACTCTGTATTTTTGCGATCCCCACCAGGTGTATTAAAGGTTCTTAATGGTTCCAAAATTATTGTAGCTCATTAACAAAAAGGCAATGAAATTCATTTAAAGCTTCTTTTCCTTAATTATGACCCATTGGAGCAGACGCAGATGTCCTTGCACGACAGCAGTGTTTAATATGAATCCTAATTGAGGCAGAGCC
Organism: Carassius auratus; assembly: GCF_003368295.1. Lineage (NCBI taxonomy): Eukaryota > Metazoa > Chordata > Actinopteri > Cypriniformes > Cyprinidae > Carassius > Carassius auratus. The sequence goes on from NC_039249.1 coordinate 17,819,749, forward strand.
CTTTTTAGCAGGGAAATGAGTTTGTTGTCTGACCTTTCTTTCACGGCTCCTGGAGGGAGGGCTTGCGGTGAAGGCTTATTGATTTTGTGTTGGGCTCAGCTGTACTCAAAGAGACTGGATCGCAGGGTGCAAGCGCTTGGCTTCCTCCCCCGCCTTCAATATTTAATAAACCTCTCACACTTTGTCGAGAAGTCCCTTCCATAAACGTCGGCCCTATCAGTGTGGCAAAATAATCTGCGTTTCTCAATATTGTTACGGGGCAGTCACACATTATGTCTTGACACCTTTGTTATGTTTTCATTTCAGGTTTTAATTACTTTGTATTGATTTTAATTTGTGTGTAATGTTGTCGTATCGTGGTTTGTTGCGAGTGCTCTCGGCCCTTTAGATCTGCCAGGTTGCTTAGGTTTTTTTTTTTTTTTTTTTTAAGCCAATAAGATTAAAGGCGTAGACCAGGCTCTTACTGTGTAGTTGTAAGGGATTTTCCCAACTACTGTAGCTGGAATGAATGCAGTCTTGTGCACAGGGACTCTTACAGTGAAACATGCAATTAGAAATAGTTCTGCCGCAATGATTTTGTAGCAGATCAAAACACACACACACACACGGCCATCACCAACCCACCTTCCCTCTCTCTCTCTCTCACACACACACCCTCTCACATTATTACACTTTATTTTTATTCCTTCATCAAACACACTCACACATATTCACACTTTTTGTTCTCCCTGTTAATACCTTATTATATAACAAATTTCTTATTCTACATTTTTCTTGTTGTAATAAAGTACAGCAAAGATACTTTTTGGTTTTGTTCCTACTTCTTTGACTTATTTTATTATTTTAATTTTACTTATATTTACTCAAAAGTGGAACAGGCTTAAACAGTTACTATTTGGAGCAATTTAAGTCCCTAATCTGTAACTTGACTGCAATTTATTTCCAAAATCTGGAAAAGGTAGTTTCTCAATGCTATTGATGTTTTTATATCAATACAATTCATGACCCTTTTTTATCTCCGTTGCATTCTAACCATACTTATAAAAAACATTATCCACCAGGTATTTTTTATTAAGGAAACTAGTTCCATTTGTGTTACCATGCAAAGAATTTACTGTTGTTAAGACATATGACATTAAAGGTAATAATTATGTACATTATTTTAACAGCATGTTTTTACTTTAAATAATCTTTTTTAAAGAATTAGATATTAAGGTTTAAATCATTTTTAGGATTGATTTAAGGGACTGTGTGCAGGCTGCTAAACTAAAGCATGGCACTAGCAACATCAAAGTCACACTAATGAAAACATGATGATGTACACCTCGAAAACGCTGAAAATCACTTTAGATAAAAGCATTTACCAAATGTTAATGTCAAGGAACATGTATTTATTAATTTACTTTTAGTTTATATATTTGCAGCTTTTACTGCTCCTTGATGGGGGAGTGATCCTCCCAACTTTTCTCATCGCATTTCACTTTATTTACTCTTTCAGCCTGTATTTTTCTAATCAGTTTTGGAAATTACTTTGGATAAATATTTTTGCTAAATAATTTAAAATGTTATTTTTTATGCTTATTAGTTTACTGATTATAAGAGAGGCAAATGTATGCATTATTTGTGCTGGCTGGCATGAACATGATTTTATCAGGAAGTGGGCACTGTTTTAGCAGTTGGCACATATTTTTGCAGTTTTATTTATTCTAAGTCAGAATGACTCGTGATGGACATCAGATCAGATATTAATGTCAAGGGTGGACTCCATCCTTTAGTCCTTGGCTGATTTTAGAGCTCTGTGGTCTCTGTTTCAGCCTTCACCACCTTCCCTCCTGGTTTCTCTCATTGAGGAGCTCCATTAGTGAGACGCACTAAACTTCCACCTCCAATCCCCACACTCCCTCACTGACCCCCTTTCAGACTCACTCGGCTCTCTTTTTTTATCTGGGTGCTTTTTTAACTGTTGGACATTTGATCTCAGATGGGGTCATACTGTTGTGACTAGCAACTCCTTCAAAAAGTAATTGTCTGTGCTGTTTCACCTCTGAGTAGATAAAATGAAAGGAAGGCAAAGGAAAAAAGAAATAATCACAACCGAGCACAATTCGCAGAAGGTTTTTCACTCAATAAATTGAAGCTTTTAATGCTTTTAAAATGGCTTTCAAATGTTACAAAATGCTGTTGTGTTATAGCAAAAAAAAACTACATGCTATTTGCCAGAAAACGCACATAGTTGCTCGAAGCTTTTCAGAATGGATTTAATTTCTTGTAAATCGTTGTAAACATTATAGAATGCATGTAGTCAATTGTTTTGTTAACAGTGCTGTAAGCGTGGTTAGCCATTTCACTATCTTCCGCCACTGGATTGTCTGCCCTCCTCCCTTTTTAAAATCCCTCCTCCAAAAATCGATCTTGATCTCATCTTACCGAATCAAATGTACAAAATGACTGACAGGCAGAGAGCATCACATCGTCTTCTGATTGGCCTAAAGAATAGCGCCCCGCACCCAAATGTATTTTTTTCTTTTAACAGACATAATATCTCAGGACTCCTATTTCAGTGAAATCAGTCAGATAATGCAGACATTTTCTGTGTGCTCTTCTATGAATAATTGCTCACAGCAATTATATGTTGAGAGCCAGGTTAGCAGGGATCTAATGACACATCTGTGAGAGAATCTAGCTCGTACACTGAAACATCCATCTGAGATCCTCATAGAGTCACTGATCCTGGTGAAGGTGATTTGAAAAATCACCAGCAATAAGCAAAAGGCTTTTGTTCTGTCAGTCTGCTGCTTTGTTTCATTTGGTTGAAGTCGAGACAAATGGTAGAATCTTGTAATTATAATTCCTGAATGACGTGAGTGATGGAAATGTAGCCATTAAGGTTATGAGGATATCAGTAAATATATTTTTGCAGTTGCTTGACATATGCAGTGACTATATGCTGAGAAAGAGACTTAAATTGCTAATACTAAATGTTTTTAGTGGCAAATATTATGCATGCTTTTGATTTATTATATATGTAAATGTATTATTTTTTTAAAGGATAATCTCTTATCTATGAACCTTGTGTTTAAATTTGACTGGTAGCATTTAGTAATTATTTGCTCCACTGGTGGGTCGTGAGTTTAAGCAGATGAAAGATTTCATCTTGTAGAGCAGACAGTGATGTAATGTGTTGTTGGCTGTATAATGAACCCACTCTGAGATGCAAAGTGGAGATAAATGAAACAGAGTTTATTTGATCCAGAATGCTGATGTGGTATCAGTTTGCATTCATATGATTTTCTTATATAAATACCCATTATAATATTCTAAACATAATAACCAGTGCTTTGATGCTGTCGCGTGTGTGATTGATCATTTTACTCTTTAAAACAGCTTTGTGAGGTTCCCCAATGTCTTCACAGATATTGCACTTTCTCGATAGGATCTCTGTCGTCAGCGCATGGCGGTGCAGACATCAGAGCGTGGAGACCGATCAGAGGTGTTTCACCCATCGCACACGTCACGCATTAACAGCGTGTCCTCACAGTTCAGTGATGGGCCGATGCAGAGTCCCTCTGCCCGCAGCAGCACATCCTCCTGGAGTGAAGAGCCTTCCCAAACCAACATGGACATCTCCACCGGACACATGATACTGGTAAACACTTTAATATATGCTTACGTGAACACAGGACAGAGACTATTAAATCCAGTGCATTATACTACTCAGACTCGCCGTACACAGACTCTGTCGTTGCATACATAATCAAGATGAACATAAATACACTTAGATATCCAAACACATGAATGTTCTCCTGTCTCTGTCTCTTTGTTTTTCCTTTAACTCTGTTTCACATCAATCACTTATCTCAGATTTTGGGTTTGTTTTTGCTCTGAAAGGGACTGCAGGGCTCCATGGACGCTGGCTTTTCTGACACAATGGATTGTTTTAATTTCGCCCCAACTTTTGTTTTATTCATCTCAGCACAGCTTCGACAGGAAAGACTGATAGGTGCCTGGTAGCGTTGTGTTCATTACCGAGCAGGAAATCTATCATACATCCAGCAGTGGAGCAAAAGACAGCCACTGAGTTGATTCATTTAGTGTATTGTGTTTTCCTGTAATGGATGTCCCTTATTGAGATTGTTTAAGGTTTTTTTTTTTTCAGCAGTATAATAAAATCGTGTGCGTTGTTAGGCACAAATGCATGTGCTAAAGTGTACACAATTACAAAGCAATTGTTCAAGCATTGAGACGTTTGCTGTGGTAATGATTTAATTGATTCTTCAGCTGTTTTGAAGCATATAGTCTTCATACACACACAGCAAGGATAGTAAAACATTTGGTAGTTCACTCTTATAGACTGTTAGGCCATGTCCAAAAGTATATGGGTATTTTTAAAAACTTAGTTTTTCCTCAGAATCTGAGACAAAATCTCTGTCCACATGAAAACGCAAACGCACATTTTGAAGCACTGTCAAGAGCATGCCAAACCAACAGGTGGCGATATAATCTCAACCGCAAAACCATGTTGGTCAGTCAGAAGCCTGAAAAGTTCCCAGTAGGCGGAGATAACAGTACATACTCAATGTCACAAGCCAAAATAAAAATAAAAATCCTCACCCTGGCAGGAGTTTCCAAGTATGTTCATTATCAGTGACCTGCTTCTGCGTTTGCGTGTGGACGAACAGCCCCAGACAGCGTGTGTGGACAGGGCCTTAGAGACTATTACATTTCTAGTTTTTTTTTAATGTGCAACCATAGAAAATGTTTATACGCACCCACAATGTTAAATGCACATCGGATTCTGAACAGTGCAATAATGCTTAAAGGTAAAGTAATGGCAATGGCAGTTAAGTAGTGGCAATGTGTCTTTTATTTTGACATCTCCCAGACTTTTATTTTGATACACAGGAACTCCCATTCTCTGTCTTTGTTAGTTTGCTGTATATATTTAGCTGTTCTTTTTAATAAATTATTAGACAGTAGTGTTAAACAAAATGGACTGGTGAAAACTGGAGAAAAGTGAACACTATTATACTCTTATATCATCATTATTCAGCAAATATGCATTTGAATATATAATACATTTTTATTATTTGTTATTTACTTCCTTTATGGTCATGTTCCTTTTTTAAATTTTTCCTTTATTTGTAAAAATTTTTTTTTTTGTAAATATTATGTTCTAAAAAAAAAGCAGCATTTGTTATTAAATAGTTTGATATTTTATGTATTGGCTTTATATTGACCATCGGCACTGCTCTGTAAGATGTCAACATCAGCCATGAAAAATCCATATTGATAAGAAATGTCAATGTGTTACAGAAAACCTCAAAATCACATCTCTTAGCAGTGACTGCAGTACCAGCTAGTGCAATGTACAGACAGAGGTTACTGCTTGGTCACTTTCCATCTCTCAATGGGTGCAATCAAAGACGGCTTATGAAATAATAACTATTCTGATAGCGTAATCTCTCAGTATGTCAGGTTGCCATAAGGCATCCATTTTCATCCCTCCTCAAAGATAAGAGTGAAGCTAGAGAATACATTCTCCATAGCCCAGCCTCACATCGAGCTGCCCAGCATTATAATGGCACCTTGTTTTCCCTCATATTTTGACTGACAACACTGCAGCTTTTTTCTCTTTGGTTTAATATATACTTTGTATTTGATTTCCATCTTCTACCACTTGGTAAGATAAGATCTATTCATATTTCAAAACTGCCTTTTGTCTTTCACCATCTTTACATAGTTTTAATCACATGAAAATAATTATTTAAATACATTATTACAGATGTTGTTTCTGTACATTTAAATGGGTCAGATATGCATGTTTTTCAAATATGAGGCTTAAATCCTTTATTATGACATTTAATTGGTTTAAGAGTCTGAGATTGCACCCAATAGCAAGTACTTCTCTATAGAATGCGAAAAACAAATATGCCAAAAGAGTAGTATGTCCAAAAACAAAGTATTCGAGAATCAGTAGGCGAAAAGTACTCAGCTGACCTATTACTTGTGAGATTCTAAAGTGTGCATTCAATGGACAATTTACTATCCCATGAGGCCATAGGAGAGGATTCGTGAATGGCAGTAAAGCAATGCTACTGGCACTGTAGGTCAGCATCACCAGAATTTGATTCAAATAGAACATACTTTTTTAACAGCCGCATATTAAGTTCCAATTTCCAATGTAGTACCTATTCAGACAGTGTGCGATTTCGGACACACTGTGAGATTTAGCCCAGATATCTGACCTTTTTATTATATATAGTTACTGCAGGATCATGAAGAACTAATTCAGAACCTTGGACAGCGCCGCAGTTCACTGCTGTTGCTCCACTGCACTGTTTATTATTCATACGTGCAGCATGGACATGGTGAAAGATAATGTGAGAGAGAGGCAGGTTTTGTCTGTTTTTTTTTTTTGTTTTTTTTTTAGTAGAGCAGCAAATCCTTTATATGTTCAATATGAAATGTGTTTAAGTGTGTGCATTTGAAAGCCAGCAGTATCCTGCAGTATTTAGTGCTTATTTGACATTGCTTGAAGAAGTGATGGAGTGATTTTTTTTCAGTGTGAATGGAGAGAAAAGGGTCTGCTGTCTGTCAGGGAGAAGTACTTCAGTGATTAAATGGTTGGCTAGTTGCCAAATCCCTCTGTCTCTGATTAAATCACGCATCATCTTGCTAATAGAGGAGGTATTAGAGAAGGCAAATAGAGAGAGTTACTGTTACATATGGTCTCAGAAACACACACACACATAGGGCAGATGCTTCATCAACCATCTGTAACAAAAACAAGAAAATCTAAAGGAGAAAAAAAAAAAAGAAAAACTTCTGTCCAGAAGGTCAGATAAATGTTTGAGAAGAACAAATTGTCCTCATAACAGCCTTATGTGGCCACTTACAGTTGTCATTTGTCTGCTCACGGCACTCAGGGAGAACTGGTGAAGTAAACTGATTGCTGGGTAATTTGTTTCTCTTGTGATATATAACTTGAAGGATGAGAACATTTTAAGTGCAACAGCCTGTCATGGTTTACCCTGGTAAAATGACAGTGGTTTTGTGGAAAAGTACTTTGTTTGTTATTAGGTTAAGGTAGATAGAGATCAAAAGACATCATGACTTTAGCAAGATTATTGTGCAGGAGATTTTTAATTATTCTTGTGCATTATTAATCATGTATTTGTGCAACAGTTTTGCTGAGTAAATTTAGTTTTTTAGTTTTAGGAAATTTAAAATAAAGACTTTTATAATGATAAATAATATTTCCATTTAAATTTTCCATTTTCAATTATGTTTCTGTTAATCAAAAACTCCTATCCTGGTTTCCACAAATTATTAAGCAGCCCAACTGTTTATATATCTATATATCTGCGATAAGAAATATTTTTTGAGCACAAAATCTGCACATTAAATTGATTTCTGAAGAATCACATGATACTGAAGACTGGAGTATTAAACTACTAAAAAAACTAATAAAAAATTACAATTTGCTAATACAGAAATAAATTATATATATATAAAAAAAATTGTAATAGAAAACATTAAATGCAGCCTTAATAAGTAAAATCATTCAAAAATCTTATCGAACCCAAAGCTGTTATTGAATATTTGAGTAATTGCTTTGTTTTAAAATGATAGCAGTGGTATTTGGGTCTTTAAACTAAAAGGGAAGCCGTCCGACACCTAGACTTTTTTGGCCACTGGCCACATTTCTCTCCTGTTTTAGTTGATCTTATTACAGTGGCATTTAATCAAAGTCTTTTCTCCTTCTCTAATTCATGAATTCCATATGAATCGTAATGTCTTCTGTTAAGTGACTTGTCACACAATTCATCATCTCTTAAAACAAGGAGTGCAAAATGCTATTCAAATAAGAAAAAAATATATATATCTATATATATATATATATATATATCTAAGAGAATGTTCATATAGTGGTAATGATGGTGTACATGAAGAAATAGATGTTCTATAAGTTATTTGTATTATAGTTTTAAAAGGGCACGTTTGGCATTCAGAAACATTTGAGTGTGTGTCCAACCCCTGTGAGATCACGGATTGTTGTCTGCGTTTGGGCCAAGAGGATTCTTGACATTAGGTTATGAGTGTGTAATTTGTTTTCACACAATAAACTCAAACACACATTCACATGCCCACATGCACAAGGTAAACCCCTTCTTGTGGGTTAACAATGGGAGACCAGAAATAAGCAGCCAAAAAACAAGACACCAACCGCCAAACAACACTTACACTCTTACGCTCTGGCCAGCGACACAGTCCTCTGAGCTCTCTGTCTGTCTTGCTCTCTCTCTTTCTCTCTCAGTCTCTGTCTCTCTCCCTCCACTCCCCTTTGTCTCAGTTGAATTCAATTTGGGCTTCTTGGGAAGGCGGCTTAAGCGCAGACAATCTTATCAGCATTTGTGCAAGCAGTGAAAAGGAGTGATTGAAGGAGGCTGAAGAGGCACTGGTGTGCCCAGGCCTTTCAGGAGTCTTAATTGCATGTGTGATTGTCAGGACAAGCCCCCTCCCTGCAACCCCCCTTTCTCTACCTCTCTCTCCCTCTCTTCTCCTTTGTGGTGCATGTTTAGGATTACTGTCTACGATTCCCGTGCTGAGCGGGTTTGAGCTCTTGTCTGTCTGAAGGTGGATAGGTGAGTGATTGTATTGTTGGGAAGAAAGAAAGCACAGAAAGCAATAGGTTGGCCTTGGAGGTAAAGCTGGATTATAGCAGACGAATGGAAACTTGCTATGGAGCTTTTTTACTCACCGGATTTAGGGGAGGGACGGAGACTTAATTCAAAAACGTTTACACGGGAATGCAAATGGCACATGAAATGCATAAGCATAAGAAATATGGTTCACGCTCTTGTTTGCATTGTATAAACAACAAATGTAACCCTGAGTTGAACTGCAATCCTCTGCTTTATATGTGCATCACTCAGGGCTGGAATGCTTTCCGTCTTTGAGTTATGCATGTTACAGGAAATATTTTATTCACCTTTCAAGCAACTTTTGTCTCTGTGTCTTTCTTCCATCTGTAGTCGTACATGGAGGATCACCTGCAGAATAAGGATCGTTTGGATAAGGAGTGGGAGGCTCTCTGTAGTTACCAGGCTGAGCCAGCAGTATGTGCGGTGGGTCAGGAGGAACAGAATGTCCAGCGCAACCGCCCACATGCCGTCCTTGTGTGTGAGTGCTTCGCAAATTGTATCTGCCTTGAGTGAATTTGTATTTGTTTTCTTGAGCACTATGCCATAGAATGGCAGCACGGCCTGTTTGGATTCATTAAAAAAATGTCAGTGGCCTCTTCTTATCATACACTGATCAGAATTTTTATAAAAATGTGCAGTCTCTACTAAAGGAATGATCACTTGTTTAAGAAAAGTGTGTTGAAATGTTGATGCTCTAGTAGTTACGTCATCATCGGTCTGTCTGTCTTTGAACACTGTAGATGATCACTCCAGAGTCATCCTGAAGCCGGAGAATAACCAATCCAGATCTGATTACATTAACGCCAGCCCCATTGTAAGCCATGCATATTATTTATGTATTTTATAAATCATGTCCAATAATGGGAGTGAAAACACCTCTTACAGGTTGTTCATATGAAGGAAACACTGACTGTTTTTGAAACAGTATTTATGTCCATTTTTACCAAATACTTTTGCCAGGTCTGTTTTATCCTCTCCTTTGAAATTTGAGTCTTGCTTATATTTTTGATTTATTTGCTCATTTATTTGTTTCCCTTTTCTCCTTCACTTCTCTCCTCTGTGGATCAACACTGACTATTCTCAGACTGTTAAATATGCTGTTTTATGTATATGTAGGAGCACAGAAACTGAGGGACTGAGAAAGCACAAAGAAAAAAACTCAAAAGTAGGTTCAAATAGTCAGTCATTCATTTCTAAAACAAATATAAACACGGAAAACACGGTTATGAGCCAAAAGGAAGGTTTGTCTATTAATTTAAGCTTTTTGTGTGCATAATATAAGACACAGACCATGTGAATGCCTTAAAACCAAACACTGTGATTTCATTGCCATCACAGACACAATAATTTTTGTTTTGGCCCCTTAATCAGTAGATACACATAATGTTAATCAGTATAATACCTGTGCAGCAATATCACACTGAGAAAGTCAAACTGAGTCATTTTTACATGCTGTTATTTTTGGACTCCAACTCGTCAAAAGATGAAACAAAAGGCAGAAGCGAGTCAGCCCTCCCTCCCCGAGGGTTTCGCGCTGCAGTCGGGGTTGGGTGCACTGATCCACTGGTGCGGAGACAAATGCATGGAGGCGCGGTAATTAAAGCGCAGCAGGGATTTGTCAATGTGCGTTTCAAAAACTGTGATAATTATGTCTGTCAATGTTTGTAGCTTCTTTCTCATTAGCTGCAAGAAAGAAAAGGCCTCAAAGTAAATCATTCGTGATATTTTTTCACAACCTCCTCACACCAACACCCTTTCCTTTGGATCTGGTGACAGTTTAGGGTTAAGTTGTATTCTGGACCACCATCTTGCAATCATACACAAAAAAAGTATAAGTGGTGCAGAAAAAGCTTTTCAGATGATGTTTAAAAACATTTAATTCCTTTCAGTGATATTGAGTAAATGAAGTCATGTGAAAATATTCTTTATTTTATTCCATCAATCTTGACTCCTTTTTGATTTGTGATACGTAATATTTTACATATCAAGGTAATACAGTATATCCTGTGCACAAATCATACAATGCCCTTTCTTTTTCTTTCTTTGATATGTTCCTTATAGGGCACCACAGGATGCTGAATTTACTGATAAACCCCTAAAAACAGAACTCTTAAAGTAATTAGACCTTAAGAGTATGATAATCTTTCTGAGTGTGAAATGACAAATCCACTATAATAACACCCTGTATAGCGAGCGGTTAGTCAAAAAACAGTTTCATATAGACTGCCAGCATTAGCCAGCTTGTGTATATATAATTGTTCTACCCTTAAATTGCTCTTGCCAACAATTAAGGTTGTGCAAAGCAATTATATCCATTTTCTGCCATGCTAATGGGTGTGCGTGTCATTCACTGTAACCATGGGGTTTGAATGTGTCTCTCTCATGTAGTGGTGTTTGATCTTTTTGTGAGGCTATAGAGAAATTAGTGCAGAAGTACTGAACCATGCAATTACTTTAGCAAAAGTTTTGAAAGGCTTTGTGATCGGCTTTTGTGCTTTAAAGACATACATACTCCACGAAGACAGACAGACGTGCTATCAAGAACACTCTCACACAGACAGCTGTAGCGTGGTGAAATGTTCATCAAATTAGAGCATTTTGGATGTGAAAAAAGGCCACATTGATCAGTAGGGCTACACTTTTTAAATGATGTTAGCTTAGAGCTTCAAGGACACACACATACACTTACATATGAAAGAGCAGCAGCAATTCTAGAAGTGTTTGGAGCTTGTGTTTCAGTCTCGTCCACTCTCTCCTTCCTTCACTTAATAAGCCCAGGTCTGACACCCTAACAAGACTGCATACCTTACCTCCTTACAGCAAACACCCTTTTGTTGCAGCCCAAAATGGGAACATTCCAACCTGATGACAGCTTTCACTTCTTTTTGTAAGGGGACATTTCAGGTCAGGAGAATGTTCTCCTGTAATGCATCCAGACAATAATATCTTTCCACTAATAAGAGTGTGGACAGGGTGTGTTGTAATCAGCTTTTCTTTTTCTTTTTTTTTTTTTTGCTTCACGTTTTCTTTTAGACCCGATGAATGGTGGTTTGTGTTGATGTTCTTTGATGGACAGATGTGTGGACTAATGGTCAGAGTGAAAGACGGGATGCCATACATCAGACACAGATAATAAGAGCTGCATTCTGAATTGTGGTCATCACAGCTTGTAGACATGGATTATTAAATAAGAATTGATCAATAGCATGCCCTGTTTTGCCCATTATCCTGTGCTGCATAAATCAGTAAATGCCCAGTATCTCAGAATATATGTTATTTGTTGGGCTTATTTTCCATTTACAGTAGACTCAAGATATTTTTTTTTCCTTTTTTACATACATATTTATATACAAAATACATTTGATACATACAAAATACATAGATTTTACTTTAATGTTCATTTTAATGCTAATTGAAATCCAGTATGGTAATATTTAAAATATTAAAAATTTATGTTAAATATTAAAATAGTATGAAGAGAACAAAAGGTTATACCATTAAAACCAAATTTAAGGGTTAGGTCAGTAGAAATAAGCTGCAAGATAACGCTTTTAACAGTGAACACGTTCTGGTTTGTGTCAAACCAGAATCTCAAAAGGTTGAGAAACGCTGGCAACATTTGCCAGTTTGCAAACCTATTAAATAATTTGTCCCTTTGCTGCGGTTTGAAATCTACTTTAGCTTGTTATGGTTTTGCTGCTGATTAGCTGAAGTGCTGGTGAAGATCTTGCCTGTCATTATTTAATTGTGGCTAGTACATTATGAATGTCACAGTCCATATCCATATAAAAAAAATTCTTTCCTTCATTAGCTTTTTTTCCATCAGGACAGCTTTCACTCAGACAGACACACAATTACATGCAGACACCCTCCTCCAGCCACTGAGCTTCTCATCAATAAATGCGTTTGATTAGAGAGATGCCTTGCTTTACTCCCAGAGCCGACTTTAATCAGAGGTATTAAAGAATGCACATGCTCGGAGAGGACAGACAGGGGAGAGAGAGGAAAAACGGGTGACTGAAGATGATAGAGCGATATAGAAATAGAAGACAAGAGTGGATGTGGAGTAGATAACAATGAGAGTGAGACAGACAGGAGAGAGGGGTCGGAGAGGGGAGGTGGTCGTGAGAGAGACGACTCTGCTCTCATTAGTGACAGGTCTCTGTGCCTTCGCTTTATTTGATTTGCTTTTCCTTTTCCTTTTTTTCTCTCAAGCTTTTTAACTCCAAACAGAAATCGTGGACATTCTGTTTCTCTTGGCAGCAAGTTTGTTTACCCCTTCCCCAAAGATCGGAGGGGGCCTAAGAATTGTTCAGAAAGCAAATAAATAAGATAAATGAAACAGTGCAGTTTACATAGAGGGGCTTCAAGTCAGAAGAGAGCACCATAGAAACTAACATCCCTCCAACATTCAGCCATATCACTTTTGTTCTTCTGTAGAATAGAGATATTCTTTCATCAACAGACCAATCAGTGTTTCATTTTCAGTATTGATTAAAAAAAAAATGTTTCATGAATATTCATGAAAATATTTGCTCTGTCTTTTCACTTTTAAGATGGACCATGACCCCCGAAACCCAGCCTATATCAGCGCTCAAGGTCCTCTTCCCTCCACCGTGGCAGACTTCTGGCAGGTAAGATACTCTGATAGTGTTGTCCAAGTCTAATCCATATGGATAAAGCACTAGTGCAAAAACTGTTTCATGTTGGATTGTTCCTTTTTACCATATTAGACTCAAGCAAACCCATTAGCAAGAATTGCTTTTGCATTCATATTTAATATCTGATCTCAGAATATTACGGGTTTAGCATCTTTTCACTGTATGAACTCTCAAATAAGGCAAAACTGGGACATTTTTGGGAATGTTAAGGGTAGAAAGGACACAGCCCGTCTACACTAAGAAAGCTGCTTTATAAACATCCTTATATTACCTTAATTAGGAGGGTCGAAGGTCCCGTAAGGTTTGGGATTCCTCACTGCACAGTGTCTGTGCTGAAAATATAAGTGAAGATCTGAGCTTTTCTCCAACACAGATGCTTTGAATGAGAAAGTCTCTCACTACAATAGTTTTGATAATAACAAATTGATTTCAGCTTGTTTGTTTGCATATTGGAATCAGTGTTAATTGCTCGGTTGATTTTAAGAACCACTTAAATGCTTTTTGCTGTCATGCGTAGGATGTTTTCAACTCAATTAATATTTTATGATCAACTGCAGCTTTGAACATTTTTTTTTTGTTGTTTTTTTTTGAAGGTTATATAAGTAAATGGTGTTAAATACAAACCATAATCTACATTTTAATAAATTGCCTGTGGTAATGTGTTGCTGTCACTTGACCCTCTATAATCACAAACCTGTGTTTACTAACAGATGTGGGTGTACACTAATTGATGTTATTAGTTGTTTGAATTTGTCATTTCGTCAATTACTGGAAGAAAATTAATGATCTTAACTAATTTAATTGCATGCAGATGAATTAAAGACAGTCAGGCCACTTCTGAATCCAAAATAGGCCATTAAAAGCTCTATTTAAATTAAACTGCGTACATTAATCCCTGTCAATTAATGTAGTGATGTCATTGTCTCTGCGTTTCTTCTCATTAATGAAAAGGTGATTCATACCAAACAGAGCCAGGCTTTTAAAAGTTTGCAGAGTCTTAAGTTTTCTCTTTAATAAAGGGCATGTATGCATATTTATATATTAAGTGTAAACCTTTTACGTACTCATTAGGCATGGCTTGTAAGACCCTCTAATGTGTCATTCAAAGAAAAAACAGAAACCGTGTTAATTAGTGATAAGTCTCCATGTTGTTTAAGTTCTGAAGTCATTCATTAAGTATGTGCGGGTGTACATCCAAACAGAAACTACTGATTAAAGAGCTTATTATAAAAATGTAGTTTAATAAAACTGTATTTGACATATCGGTGTTATAGGTCTTTTTAGATGTACTTCTCTAGAACCATTTATTTCCACTGAATTCCTAAAGAAGTGATAGAGTAATGATGATTCCATTTAGGTCCACATTACAATGTGATTTTTTTATATGAATGTCAGAATTGGAGTTTTGTCTACATGTCAGAAAAGAAAGGTTTTTTTAAATTTGCATAATTCTCTGAAAAGTTTTCCTCAGAGGGAAAGAAACATCTAAATCTTTCAAGTTTTTTTTCACAGAATATTCAATTGTTGCTCTGTGCGATTTGTATTCAGAATTCTGGCCAAGCACAGAGCACTCAGTGCTGTTTCCTGCAGAGTTTTAGAAACATGTGGGTTTAGTTTGACCTTTTCTGCATATTGCACTTCAAAGCTTAAACTCAACCATATTTGATCACCTGGTCTGGAACATCAGTGCAAGCTCCTCCATTGACCTTCATTTCCCACTCCTGTATTGAAGAATCCAGCATTGTGATCTTTGTATAGGAGCTCCTCAGTCACAAAATGTTAAACTACATAAGAAATAGTTTTTACAGTGCTGCATAACATTTATCTTTTAACACCATTTGACCATTAATGTATACAGTGCTAAGCATCTAAAACACTTTTCTGTCTTTATTCCTGTAAGTTAATAGTTGTGCCATAAATTCTGTTAAGATGAAACATGTGAAACAAAAAAAACCTCTTTTAAATACTACATTCAGTGAAAGCTATTTTTATTGCTACAATTCTCTCATCATATAATCGTGAATTTAAGACATTTTATTTTTCATCAGTTTCCTCTCCAGTGTTTTGTGAGATTAAAAATGATAACATATTCATAATGATAACTTTATATTGCTTTTTGAACCACTTTTACCATGTTGTAATGTCTCCACATTTCTCTGTTAATGACTCTGTGGGGACGTGTGGCACATGAGTTTGATTATTTTATGAGCAGGATCATTGTATTTTATTGCTGCCATAAAAGTCAGTGTTTTCCCTCATTTTCCTAATGGCCGCACTGGGCCTTTCCGTGATGGAAGGACACAGTAAAAGTGTGATTAGGGGAAATGGAGCGAGGCTGAGGAGGCTCCGTATACAAGGGGAAGAGGAGATCGAGAGATAAAGGGCACGAGAGCTGGGCTGGAAGACTAAACTGAACTTCCATTACACTGACGAGTGGGGTTGAGTTATTAAGACCAATTAAGTTTAAAGCAAACTCTGCTGACAAGCTTAACTATCTGACTCCAGTCATACCATAAAGGAGGGAATATTTTTGTCTGGCAAATGTATTTTTGGCTGTTTTTCCCTGTTTACATTGTAACATTGCTTTTGCATTTTCTGTTGATGGCGTGTTGTGTAGATGGTTTGGGAAAGTGGCTGTGTGGTTATTGTCATGCTGACACCTCTAGCTGAAAACGGTATCAAACAGTGTCATCAGTATTGGCCTGATGAAGGCTCGGACCTCTACCACATATATGAGGTAAAGCTCCTGTGGACACTGTGGTTTTATATATTTGAATAATGATTTATTTTTTCAGGTTTTAATTCACCTTAAATAAATATAAGGACAATGAACCCTTTTCACAGACTTTGATGACACATTTCCGCAATTATTAACATTGTAAATAAGTTTTATATTATTTCATTTTTTTTTTTACATTCATATCACTACACTGTAAAAAAAATAATAATAATAATCTGTAGTTTTTACAAATTTAATTTTGACTGCTGTGGTTACCAGAATAATTCTCAAAGTTCAAAAAATCAAAGTTCATTACAGTTAGCTTTTATGCCATCTGAAGTAACAGAGAAAACATGAAAACACAAATCACCAACATTAAATAAACAACAGATGTAACATAAAGCTGATAAAATTATTATTAAGAAATAATTTAAACAAAATACTTTCTAATGTGTCATGCAGGGAATATCTGTTTACAGGTTTGTTTTACATTTAAAAACTGTACAATTAAGAAAATTTTACTGTAAAATGACATGAAATGTATGGTTAGAAAATGTATAAATAAAATACAAGAACTTACTCTTTTACAGTGTATATTTTGTTTAATATTACCTTAAATTTCAGAATAATAATAGTAAAATGACAGCAAATTTTTAATTTTTTCCACCTTAAAAAAAACTAATCGGAACACAAAAACAGTGTATTTTTTATTTTGCTACTATAGTAAACGAGAACCCAATTATGGCAAGTTTACCCAACTATGACAACTTTCACTTCTGAGAACCCTGGAAATGTGAAAAGGGTCCATATAACTACCCTATTAGTTGTTGTGCCAAAATAACAGTATTTCCTTCCAGTTTTGTCTGTTTGTTAACACTATACAAACTCCATGTAAAGAAAAAACATTGATTTTTACATGTCAGCGTGTTAAAACACACTCTGCATATATTCTTGAAGGTAAATCTGGTCTCTGAGCATATCTGGTGTGATGATTTCCTGGTACGCAGTTTCTACCTGAAGAACGTCCAGACTAATGAAACCCGCACAGTCACTCAGTTCCACTTCTTGTCCTGGATGGACCAGAACGTTCCAGAGTCAGCTAGAACAATGCTGGACTTCCGCAGGTATGTGTCCAGCTGCTGCATTACACCAGGATGTTAATGGCAGAATGTTTACCTATGCAGTTTTGTCTTAAAGTTTGGGCAAATATACTTGTTTTCCTAAAAAGATTGTCTTCATTCACCTTCAGCCCTTAGGTTTAGATAAAATGGAGAGTATGTCTTTGAAGAAATTAAATCTAGCCCTTCTATATGTGTGCATAGTAGCAAGCGCATAGCAATCCTTCCACCATAATCCATATTAAATTAAACACTCCAATTAAATGTGAAATGTTCAGCAATAAAACAGTAGTGAAAGGAAAGCCAATCGCAGCATATGACTCTCTCATTTTTCACCCGCTGTGAGCATTCTGAAGAAATGCAATAGGCCTCTGGGGTAAAACCTTAAAGAAATTTAACAACCCTGGCACAGGCGGATGTGTACCTGCAATAGGACAATCCATTTTGGACTTCTAGTTTCTTTGTTCATGCTCAAGCAGAGTGTTCTGCAGTGCTGTTACATTTAGTTTATTAATCCCACTACTTCACAACAGAATGTAAGGAAATTATGTTGGCAGACTACCTGCTTTGTATTTTTAGAGTACATTGTGTAATATTTTGGAGAATTTCCTGTTGTTGACTCAGAGCTCTGTGCAGCTCACTCTTATTTGCTTACATTCATGAATTATGGTATATCTATCATTTATCTAACCATTTTTACAGACACAGTATGCTTTAGATTTCAAATAGTTCTCCTTATAGCTACTGTACACAGTGTATGCTTTGGGAAAATGTCTCATTCCATATGCCTGTAATATGAGATTCAAATGTATGTGCTGAGATTTCTAAAGCGTCAGATTTGGAGCCCTGATTCTGTTGTTGATTCATGGGAGGACTGTTGGATCATATGCACAAAGCGTTTAGATCTGGAATGCTGATGCTGGATCTTGTGCCCTGAGAAATGATGGGGTAATAAATATGCACCGATAAATGAAAAGGGTGGGTCTGATCCTCTATCAGCATCGTGTGATGATTGGCATGTGATCCTTGAGTCTGAATTATAACTCCCATTCTGAGACCCAAAGTGTTCTGAGGATTCTTTTCACTTTAAAAAGCAATCTGCCAAAGTTTGAATGACCCCCTGAGCATTGAGGCTTTGGTGAGATGGTTTTAACCCTGGAGCTTCTGTTTGACTTGCTCTGGTTTCTGTTGCCGTTCTGAATGTCTCCCCAAAGGCCTGTGACACAGTCTTGTCTCATACACTGCCATGACTCACACTGAATCTGTCAAACGCTCCTCACTCACCTCTCTTGTTTTTTCGTTGGCCAGCTAATTAGCGGTTGCCAGTGTCATTTTTGTGATGTTGCAGCTAGTTATATGAGCCCAGTTGCATAGTCACAAAAGTGATCATTGGAAACTGTATCTCCTCTTCCAGGCCCTTGATTTTTCCTTGCCTCCCCACCTGCATCTCAAACTCACCAGATGTCCCTGTTTCTCACACTCATCCACCCTTTTTCTCTGTCCCTCTGTTTTTCCTAGAAACACACACTGCTGCCCTAATGCCCCAATGCATGATGGTCCCCTCTACACTCTTTTAGATCTGCACTGTCTCAAATAAAACTGATATTTAAAGCACTTTTCTCACACATTTCTTGTGAAGGACACACCAAGCTTTATTTTATATTTATTTCAAGATCCAAAAATTTACTTTTTTTGTCAAAAGAAATTTTCCTCATACTTTTATTAAATGAATATTATGATAAAAGAAAAATACAACTTCAGGCATTCTTCTGCTGGTAATTTTTCCACAATGTTTAAGTCTGTAGATGATATGTGAGTAACGAGATATTTTTTTCTTTAATGGTTTTGATTTCATTGATTTTAATTGAGCATGTCATTTCCATCAGTATGAGTAAGGTAACCATTCTTATACTTTGACTACAACCATGTAACCAGTTGTAGTTCCTCATAAAGTTAAAGTAAATAGATTCTGTTTTATACTCGCCAATGCCAGTTGTTCTTGCATTTGGCTCTTGCCGAGTGATAATTTTGGACCCAGCTGTCTTTAAATAACATTTTAGAAAAGTGTGCAGCAGGTTTAGAATTGAAAGTCGTCCCATGAGCATTCAGATCTGATCTTAAAACCTTTTTTGGTATCTCTTGAGAAATCAACCTTGAGGTATGCACAAAGCAGTTTTTCTTTTTTTTTTTCTTTTTGGGATAAGCAAAACAATATGAGTTCACACAGTAGGTTTCCATGGCAACAGCACCTATGTGCCTTAAAATCCTGCAAGGCCTTATGGTTTTGCAGGCTTTATAATTGTGCAAGGTTAATGTGTTTTGGATCATGACACCTAACCACACATAATTTACTTAATGGCTTGTCACAATGTGGTGGATTTAACAACCTCTCCATTTGTTGTAATTGTTTGGCATGGACCTTTTGCTTTATTATGATTTTGATAGACACGTGTTAGAAAGTCCCCTGGTTTGAAAGTAACATGTTTGATAATAAGCTAATTTAATATGTATATATAACATCATATTTATAAGAGTTTCTAAAGTAGCAAATAAATATGTCCACAATTTACTTATTTGCACTTAAAGTATTAATGGTCTCTTTTTTTCTGTCATTTCAGAAAGGTTAACAAGTGCTACCGGGGCAGATCTTGTCCAATTATTGTTCATTGCAGGCAAGTACCAGAATAATATAAAAAAATGCATTTATAAGCTATTTGCATATATCTCAAATACTATGACACTATATTTATATATATCAAAGCAGTATTAAATCCAGTGATATCAATTTTCAGTGGTCTGAATTATCTCTCAGGCACTGGTAAAATAAATGAAGTATTGAGTGAATATCTACATGAGTGATGGTAAAAATGGATGGCCTTTACCCTCAGTGTGAAATTGAGGAACGTGAGTGTCTGTGTAAACTAAAATAGTGGCCAAATGATCTTTAACACCAGGGGCTAATGAGCAACATGTTTTGCATTGTGGGGAAGACAAGCTTCACAGCTGTCATGCATATTTGAATAATTCAGAATGATATCAGGCGAGAGGGGAGACTTTCCCTAAATAGTTCTCATTTCCCAAACCCCCCACTTGAATGTGCTGTGTGTGTGTGTGTGTGCGCGCGCTTAAACCTGAGCAACCTCAGAAAGTGGCATACACACACATTCATTCAGTAATGCACTCATAATATTCAGCCGCATGTCTTGAAAAGTAACCTTCATTTCAAATCAGACTGCAGTTTACCATCCAACTGCGTCTGAGTTTGGCTGGTTCTCGCAATTTAGTCGATTGCGTAAAAGGTAAAACAAGTTTAAAAATGCTTTTTCAAGTCACTTCAAATTCCCACTGTGTTCAGACACTTTGTTTTTGCTTTTAAAAGAGCTGTGTTGTATTATATCTTTTTCTTTTCCTTTTTTTTCTTTCTTGCAAATTCAGTATAGTTTTGCAAAGAAAACAAGACAACAGTCGTCTTTGACAGAATTATTGTGAATGCTGAAGGATGATGCAACAGCAAACAATGCAGCTGAAACACAACAGAGAAATGAATGCTTTGTTTTCGTTTCAGTAAGCACATACTGTAATCCTCATTCAGACAGGTCTGCTCTTTTCTCTGAAGTGATAACGAGTTTGTGTCTCCATTTGCAGCGATGGCGCTGGAAGGAGTGGAACCTACATCCTGATTGACATGGTTCTAAATAAAATGGCCAAAGGTAAGCGCGCACGGCACAGATGAGGAGGCGCTGTCATAACACACAACGTTTCACACAGTGAAGGTCTCATTGTGCATTAGAGGATGATTGAGGTCTTTAATGATTAGCCAAGGCTATCAAAAGGCTAATGTGAATAAACATGAAGAACAGAGAAGAGGGTGTCTTTCTTCTTGTGTTTGCACCTGTAAGCAACTGCGAGGGTTTCAGCTTCGCCTAATACGGTTGACTTTTTCACATGCAAATATTATACATTCAGCGCTTCATAGAGTTTAACAAGTCATGCGAATCCAGCCATGGAGACGGAAGGTGCCTTCATAACCTGTCTGAATCATCACCATTCTTCCTGACCCCATCTGGTGAGGTCACCCATGCATTTGCCTCCCCCCACGCTTCTCTATTCCGGTCACCAGTCCATCCCTACTCCTGGCCTGACCATGGTCCGTGGCTTTTTCCATAATGAGGGATCAAAGGCCAGATGCAAGGGAGAGCGTCGCCGCATTTGTGCCTCTTTCCCATGCTGTCAGGGGCCCGGAGCCTCGGCCCTCAGCTACCCCCTCCATCTCCCTTTTGTCTGCTCTCTGGGAAGAAAGGGGAGCTCCCAGGTTGCCCACTTTCCAGTGTTCACTTGTGTGATCAAAGCCCCAGAAAGTCCCGAACAACAGAAATCTCCTTCTTCCATTCCCCTTTTTCTCTCTCCTGTTCTTCATGTCTTCCTCTTCTCTCTCTCTCTCTCTCTCTCTTTTCTCAAACACCCCATCGTATTTTTCTTTCGCTTTTCTTTCTCTCCAGGAATGAATTGTAAATTAGTGAAGAATGCTGTTTTAATTCCGAAGCCTTTTCTTGTAAGATGCCCCCTCCTCTGCTCGCTCTCTGTCTTTCCTCCTAAACTTGGGAATCTTGCACTTCTTAAGACATGAAAGTGTTGGAGCACTTTTGAGGCTGGAGCCCCAGCTGCACTCGCTCCCTTTCAGAAAGCATCTATAAGGATTCCCGCTTTTCTCTTTCCTTCGCCCTCAAACTCTCTCACTCTCTCTTTCTATCAATCTGTGCAGAGGTGGGGGTGGTCTTTCTTTTCTTTTTGAAGAATGAATGAATGAGAAATAAGGCCTTGTTATACCTCTCCTTCTCTCCACTCATTTATGAGAAGTAAGAACAATGGACCTGTAGAAAAAGTCATTCAAGCTAAAGGTAAAAGGGAGATTTCTCCTAATCAGCCCTTTCACTCTTACTGCTATGTGAAAAAAAAATCATATTCACTTGACAGTTTTGGTTCAGTCAGTGGTGCCGATGTAAATTTGTATTGCCAGAAACAACCGCTCCGCATGAGTGAAGCCGTATGTAAACTGTGCAGGTTCACTGTATTTTCATGAGCTCTACTGCTATTAACTACTGTCTCAGAATCTTTTCTTTTAAGTGTTTATTCATCTTAGAATTTAAATGATCTGGGGTCTTGGCTAAATCTGCTGAATACAAACTAAAAACAGTAAAAACAGGTAATTAGATGACCTGCAAAATCTAAATGAATGGCTTTATTCAGGTCAAAAAATAATGTGTAATTATATATACATATACATATAACTGATTAAATCTGACTAAATTGTATTACACCAACTTAAAAGTCAGATCAGGTAGAAAAAAAATTACATTTACATTTTTTTTAAAGATTATATTTTTGTCATTGGTATTATTGTATTTGTATGTTTTGTTATTATTATTATTATTATTTTGTTCTAGAATAAGACATGAAGTTCTGCTATAGACTAAAGCAAGACTTGCTAAAAACTAGGTACAGCCACAGTCTATAAGTTTTCTCCAACATTGCGAAGGGAATGTAATTCCACAGAAAAAGTGAGCGCTGGAGCGAGTGCTAGATGATCTATGATTATGTGGAGTACTTTGAACTCATGTTATGTGGCTCTGTTGCAGGTGCTAAGGAGATTGATATCGCTGCTACCCTGGAGCACCTGAGAGACCAGAGAGCAGGCATGGTACAGACCAAGGTAAGACACCGTGGAAAACTCACTGCTTAAAGAAAAGTGAGGAGGTGCAAAATGATGGACACTGGGTATTAAGGTTCTCTGTTATTATCAAAATGTAGGGTTTTTTCTGGAGAACTGCTGTTATTGCTTTGAAATTTTCTCTCATAGATATGTCTGTTCAAGGCACTAATCCTTTTATTTGGTGAATTTTTAGTATTTTCACAATAATGCAATATGAATTACATTATTATTTAATTTAATACCATGATAAGCTCAACGTCAGAAGAGAAAGTTCAGTCAGTGAGCATAAGTGCAATTACACCTGCACACATCGTCCTGTACAATACGACCCTAACCACACTGCTACAATTAACATCGATTTGTAATCTAAAACCACAAAGTCAATAAAGCAGCAAAAGCCAGCCTCAGAAAAATTAACTTGTAATTGATCACTTCTTCCATGACAAATACGTCCTGTTGATGCCGCAAGCAACAACGTTTTGAACATCAGCCAGAAGGTGCTAGAGTGTCTCCAGCATTACAAGATTGACTGATATAAGATCTATTTTTTTTAACTATGCTAAAGAGACATATTTAGCATTCTACTGTTTGGAGATAACAAGATGAGCAAATGACAGTCCCCTCCTCAGAGCCACACTGAATTACATTAGCTGCTGTTTATGAAAGATAAAGACCTGACTACCTGGTTAGCCACTGTAAACTGAGATACTGAACCTCCATGGATTGTGTTGAAAAGATAACATTCAGCTGTAAATCTATTCAGAGGATACAGAAAATAGTCAATACTGTATGTAAGTGGTATTATAGAAGTAGTAGATGTCAGTGGAATGTTAGCTTCCTCTCTGTTCTATTAGTTATTCATATATTCAGTTTAGTGAATACATTTTGCTGTAGCAATCAGCCTACTTTTTACTGAATAATCAGCCATTCGTTTTATTTTAAAAAAATTTATTTTTTGTTCATGTATCATGGGGTGCAACAAATTCCTAATATTTGAACGAAAGCCAAAGCTGTTTCCTCAGCCAACAGTAATGGCTTCTAAAATAACTGCAAGTTAACAAAATGTACCAACAACTGTCAGAATGTAAAAGATGTTTTTCAAAAGTCAGGAAAAAAGTACTGCTATTAATTTCTGAGCAAGTCCTCATCCTACTTCTCAGTTCCTAGTCACAGTGTAGTTAGCCTGTGACTGTCTGTCTCTGACTCTGGGATGTAACGTCTGATGTGATGTTTTGTTTTCACATTTTTACAAGCAAACTAGTATTAGTATTACTAATATAATCATGTCATTTTAACAAATGAGAAAGCTTTGTACACCTTGGGACTTGCTGTTAAATTTTGATCTGGATCCTTTCATTAAAAAAAAAAAAAACAATATTATTTAATCCTTTATCCTTAATCCTGATGTAACAGGTTTCTCTCAAACTCTGTAGTTTGTTAATTCTGTTCATTTCTTGACAGTACAATATTTGTGATTTTATTGTTCTGGCCCGCTAAGTACTTCAGCTCTGTGTTGCTCCAAAAAGCAACATATGTCCAAAGGATGCCCCCTCGCCCTGCACGTTTAGAACACTCTCAAAGCAGGTACTCGTGTGTGAAATTGGTCTGAATTCTACCCTCTCCATTCCTGGCCCAGAATAGGAATGTTTTGTGCATTAGGAGCTCCATGAGCTCTCCAGCTTTTGTTTACCTTGGAAGAGAAGCTCATAAACAGCTTGACTGATCAGATCCTTCATCATGTCTGGAGAACACTGAGGCATTAATGTGACACCATCTAGTGGCAAAATGGTCACATTTACACTTTTAGTATGCATTCGCCTTTTTCTTCCAAATCGCCTTGCATATGACAGTGAATGATATTCACTGAAAATCATCATGCATTTATGGTTATTTGCATGCATTAGGTGGTCTATGTTTCCAGACGAAGCTATTACCGCTACAAAGTAAAATGATAGAATAATAAATTTATTCAAGCTGTTTAGTTTTATACCGACATAACAAACCTTTACCTTCACTTACTACACACTAAATTTTTTGAGAGACTAATTTACGTTGGTTCAAATAGAGAAAAGTGCATGCTAAGTTAATTCAAGAGGGATTTTTATCCTTTTCTTGTTTTGTGAAGCTCTGCATCTGACTTAACGCCCACTTTAGCTTGGTTTATTCCATGGCCTGCAGTGGGAGGCTTTGGTTTCAAACGTTAGTTTTGAGGGTCGCTCTTCAGACAATGATCGATCTTCACAGGGTGCCCCTCAGGGAAGAGACAGATTTTGAGTCATAGTTTGAACAGAACACATTCTCTGCAGCTTTAAATACACACATCGACACAAGGAGCACACACATATTTTGTAAGCACTTTCCAGCAACTTATTACGTCTTCTTCTGACTGATATTCCCTTTAGGTCCATTTTTCCCTTATTTTGCAAGTTAAGTTTGTGCTTGGTGTAAAATGTTGGTGTTTTTTTAAGTACTTGGCTGAGTTTCATCCACTTTCTCTCCTTCTGTCTTCAGGAACAGTTTGAGTTTGCTTTGACTGCTGTGGCAGAGGAGGTGAACGCCATCCTGAAAGCTCTGCCTCAGTGAACGAGACTTCCACAAACACTTCCAACCTATCTTCTTCCTCTCTTTTCTGTGTAACCTGGATGCTTATGAAAACTGACACAATTTTAAGCTCTATCCAAACTTGGACGCATTGTATTGTGCAAGACATTTCTTTGTACTAAGTGTGTGTAAAATTCTATAGCATTGAAATAATTGTTTCGAACGATATTTAACTAACGAACTAGGCATGCAATCATAGATTGTATTTGCTGCTTGGATTGGTGTTTTGCATACCCACTAGTTGTGCATATGAAATGTCTGAAATATAAATGTGTTTGTGAGAAGCAGATGTGATCTTAGCATTGCTGTATTAGTTCACTGCGGTTATGTTCTTATACAGTGACTTCATGTGACTACACTTAAGTTATGGATGAGCAATACTAATGTGACAATGAGAATACTACAGTATATTAGTGTTCTGCAGTTGTGATCTCCTTGGCATCGTTGTTGTGATATATTGTTTCTAGAACAACTAATAAACAGATTCTATTACATACAGATAAATTAATTATGCATACAGAATGAACAATATGATTAAAAACGGTCTGCCGAAATGTAATTGTACATATTATTTTTGTGTGTGCGATGTAAAAGTAACGTAATAAATCTCTAAATGCTGAAGCTTGAGTGATAATTGCATTCATGAATAATTTTGTGTGTGATGGAGGGAGAAAGACAAGAATTGTCGCTCAGTTTTCTAAAATCAGTTCTGGCGAGTTGAAGAACAGAAAAATTGGCAGTTTTCAGTTTTGCACATCCTTGGAACAACTAATATATGGACTAATGCACAAAAAATTAAAATGTATTATTGTTAAGAATTATTTGTAAACTTTTCATTTAAGTGACAGCACTTATGACGTCCATGCGCCTTCCTGCTATTTCTGTATGTTGATTTGCATTTCATTTGCATATGTATCTGTCGCTTAACCTGTGTCTTATCAGTATGCAGCCAAACTGAATGTAAGGAGGGAATGCTAATCATCTTATGAATAACTATATGGTAACCATAATTGTGCATGTTTAATTGGTCGTCATCAGAGGGGATACAAGTTTATTAGAAAAAATTATGGATGGTAATTGCTTCCTGCAGCAACTAGAGTATTATGCGGGACAGTGATATGCTGTCGACTCCTGTTCAGGGAATTCATATATCCTGGTATCGTTCAGCACTGCTAACACGATTAATTATTGTGTTTGGCGACAACTAGTTTAACTCAAGCTGATTTTTTAATTAACTTAGTTTCACTATCTTTCTTTTTTTAAATTAATCCATTTAGATTGTCCTTGATGATTTGCTATTCTCACCTTTTCAAAGTTGTTAAATCAGAATGTCATTATCCATTTTCTTTTCTCTCGCACACAAACATATCTCATTTTTACCACCCCAATGTCCGTGTGTCAAAGAGGAGGCATTACTGCTAGTACTATTAGTCCTAAATTGATCAATTTCATTACATTCACTGACACACTAGAGCTGCAGATAATGGCCTATTTGCATGTTTTCTGAAATCTGTCAGCTCAAGACCTCAAGTGACCCAAAAACATACAAAAGTCTCCAAAATTTAGTTTGCAAGTCATGAAGGTTGATGTTAGAAATCACAAGCAAAAAAAAATGCAAGAATTCAAAAGAATTCAAAACTTGATTTCCTTAGAAGTGCATAATAAATGAAAGATACAGATTTTAACTGAAAGATGAGCCTTGCTGAATGAACCATGTAGCATCTGAAATGCTGTTTCATGGGACATATTAGGAGCAGAAAGATGAAAACAGTGTTCTAATTGGTTAACACTAGTACATAAGCATTTTACTGTTAATGAACACAAATGACCGTGTGTGCTTCTGTACTACATAAGAGCTTTACTTCTACCTGCCACTGCATTAGAGGATCAAAAGGAAACTACAGAAAGACATAAAGCTACACAGAACGCCCACACGTACAGACAGAACAGTTCAAATGACTCATCTGAAATACTCAACTTGTTTAATGTGATTGAAGGGAGATACATACACTGTAAAAAGTGATTTTTTTTTTTTACTTGTAAAATGTTATGTTTCAATTTATTGTACTTAAATACATAAGTAAATTCAAATGGAAATGCCTAAGTAGAAATTAAAGTTAAAACTCATAAGTATATTTTATTTGGAACCGTTTGTTATGTTTACAAAGATTCGTTAAGTAAATATCAAAGTTATGATCCCATATTTCATACATATCCCATATAACATGAATAATTAAAAATGTACACTGTTTTATGGTGGCTTTTGTTGTTAGTTGTTTAGTTTAGTTGTTAGTTGTTGTTTGTTTTAGTAACATACTGTTGTTTTGTGACACCTGGAGTCTATTTTCTACTCAAAATGACCCATTCATACTCTATTCACTGATTGTTACTGTCATTGTGTGTGGTGTACCAAGTACTGAGGTCACTGTGTTCATTTGGCTATTCATTTTATTGAGTGGGCATATTATCTTAAAAAGATAACAGCCTGTCTACATGCTTACTGGCATGTTTGCAAGTGAACCACATGCTTTCCAATATTACCTTGTTAAAGTAAATTGTATAAACTCACAGATTATATTTAATTTATTGCTTAAGTTTTACTTAAAATATATGAGTGCAAAATTTGAAAAAGAAAGACAACTTTTTACAGTGATAAGAATTACATCATGTAAAATGTACAAACAAAGAGTCAACAAAATTAACTGGGAATTTCCAAGTAAACTTAACTTAGTGTCTAATTAAACCTACTAATAATTATGTTTAGGCTCTTACTTGGCAAATGTTTGTAAATTTACAAGCCTTTTCCGAGTGAAAAAAAACTTTCCAAGCT
This sequence comes from Carassius auratus, assembly GCF_003368295.1. NCBI lineage: Eukaryota > Metazoa > Chordata > Actinopteri > Cypriniformes > Cyprinidae > Carassius > Carassius auratus. The sequence continues at coordinate 17,848,093 of NC_039249.1, forward strand.
TTTTTCAAGTAAATCCTACTCCAAATTGTTTACAGTGTTTCTGGTTCATGTAAATTAGGTGTACACTTTATTTTAAGGTGTTCGTGTTATGGTGTAATTATACAATAAAGTAATGAGTAATATTAACTAATGTGTATTTACTATAGGGTTCAGGTTAGGACTATGGTAAAGTTTAATTTACTGTTATTACTATGTAACATGTAACAAGGACTTGTGTTTTAACCTTTCTGTTTTGAGTTTGGCTTACTTCTTCCTGTTTGCCCATTTTCATCATAGATACAGTATGAATCTAGGTAAATGCACTATTAGCAGCTGTTTCTATGGGCTGCTATGCGTAAGCTATCTGCCATATTGGAATGGTCAAAGCAGGTCTGTGATCACTCCAGAGCAAGTTGCCTTTTTGTCTGCAACCCTAGTTGTACGCATGTATGAATATTGATATCTGCAACAGACTTCAGCAGATGATTTTGCCAACACAATACAACCAGACAAAGCTGTTAGCTAACACGACAGGTACTATAGTTTAAAAACCTGTAATATATGTTAATGCGTATTAAAATCACAAACCAACACATTTTTACCTGGGAAAGTTAATCCAATTTGTTCAGGAAATAAATGTAGGTGTTTTTTACAACCAGAGGCTGCACAATGTTCTTGAAAATGACAGATTTTTTATTGTGTGACGACATATACATATAGACCATTCCAAGATGGCGGATATGCCTGGAGTGGTCGAATGTGGCATCTGTCTATACATATCTATGGTTGTCATTAATCTGATTGTTCCCAGTTAGTTTATTAACACTTGTGTATTTAAACCCTTGTGTTTTCTTTGTTCATTGTCTGGGGTCGTTTCTTTATGGATGTTCCATCAGCATCCTCAGTTCTGTTCATTGTGTTTTGTATTTTTGTTGTTATTATTTAAATAAGCACTCTGCATATAGATCCTACTCTCCGTCTCTGAGTTCATCTGTGTTACAGATATTATGAGCATGTTCACTCCTTCTCATGTATAAAGGTTCCCACAATATTCCGATATCAATTACTGAGGTGAAGAAAGTGAGATTTCCCAGCTCTGAATTTTTCACTGTGAAAGGACTAAAAGTTGCGATTAGAAGTCCTCGAGAGTATGACTCAATCACAACCCTGTAGTGAAGCTCACTTAGAAACCCAATTAACTTTCCATATTATGCCCAAGTCCCCTCTGACAATCACTGGCCCAGTATCCCAGCTCTTTTTAGAGGACCCTTTTCAATAGGAGATTCCCTTCAATAGTACTTCAAACTCAGTTCCAATCCAGCTCATATTCATGTCTTTGCACCCGTTACCCTCCTAAGAAATAGGCTTGAGTCAATGGAAAAAGAGAGAATCTCACGTTCAGAAGCAGTTTGTATTTACTCTGAAATCAATGCATATTCAAACCCACTGTGGAAAACTTAAGAAGTGGAAAATTGCTCTTAATTGTTACATTTAAACATCCTCCCACTAACATATATAACAGCTATATTACAGTATGTCTACTTATAGCTTTAAGATATAACCGGAGAGCCAGTTTACCCAGTCTGAAATGCTAGACTGTGTGAATTTCCTTTTCGGAGAGACTTCCAATAACTATATCTTTCAGCAAAATGCAGAAGATCATCACAAAAGTTCATTGGTCTTACTCTTACATTTAGAAATAATCTGAGCACATCTTGGTTTAAAAGCAATGGGCTGCTTTTAAAAGTACCTGTTTGATCAATAGGTGTCTGCACAGGTAGCCGGTTTTACCCCTAAAAAACAATGGTGAACCCTGATGCTGTTTGGCTTGGGCGCCTTCCAGAAGAGGCATGTGGGAAGTGATCCAGGTCTCCTTGAGACGGCTGACTGAAGCAGGGCTTGTTTTCTCCCATCTGAATGTGCAGGGCTGTAATGAGAGGGGAGCAGATTGCAGCAGTAGCGTCTCATGTCTGGCCAAGACCCCTGCTTGCTTTGATCTCCTATAAAACACAAACAAGCTTTTTAAACATGGTGCTACAAGGCAGGGACTCTCACCATGTTCTCAGATGCAATGGACCCAGTGAATAGAGAAAACATGAATAGGAGTTTACACACACACATTACACAGTTAAGCACTCCCACTCGCCCAATGACTTGATATGCTGGTATACGGATATAAATGTGGTATATATGCCCTCCCAAACTTATAAACAGACAGTGTATTACAGAGTAAAAGAGGTTAATTTTAGAAGGATTCATAGCAGGATGTTTGTGTATGTGTGTGTGTGTGGGCATGTTTTTGTGACATATCAGGACACAACTTTGTATAATGACATGGGTATGACACAGGTATTACAAGGAGAGGGTGACTTATGAGGACATAACCCGTGTCCCCATTTTTCAAAACACTTATGAATCATACAGAATGAGGTTTTTTTGAGAAAGTAAAAATGCACAAATTTTCCTGTGAGGGTTAGGGGTAGGGTTGGTGAAAGGCGATAGAATATACAGTTTCTACATTATAAAAACCATTACGCCTATGGGATGTCCCCACTTTTCACAAAAACAAACATGTGTGTGTGTGTGTGTGTGCGTGTGTGTGTGTGTGTTTGTGTGTGTGTGCGTGTGTGTGAACTAATTAAAATAGTTGAAAATTAACTGTTTTTTTCAATCATTTTGAGAAATTCATACTTTTATTCAGCAAGGATTCAGTAAATTGATCAAAATTGACAGTAAAAATAATGTTACATAAGATTTCTGTTTCAAGGAACTGCTGTTTCTTGAAAAGGAAAGTTTATTGAGTACCAAATCAGTATATTACAATTATTTCTGAAAGATCATGTGACACTGAATTCAGGTATGCCATCACACAAATAAACTACATTTGAAAATATTTGAAAATAGAAAACAGTTATTTTAAATAGTAATAATGATCAAATAAATGCAGGTTTGGTGAGCAAAAAACACTTTCAGGGAGTAAAAAAAATTAAATAATTGACAGATCTTGCTGACGCCAAACTTTTGAACAGCAGTGAAACTTGTGTGTTCAATAAAACATTTTATTTGATATAACATGAATTCACGTATGTATGTACATTTGTCTACGCCAGATGATTTAACAATCAAGGCGATTTCCACATGTTGAGGAAGTGAACGTTAGATAAGGGAAATCTTCTGATCTGAATGAGAATCTCCTCTCATTACACCTCATGCTCTCGCACGGTCATTAACCATAGAGGAAGCACAAGGAGGGGCTGACAACACAAATGAGGAGAGAAAAACAGACTGACATTTCACCAGCTTTCATCCCTGTCCCATCATACGTCAGGGGACACTTCTGGCATTTTGTGTCCTCTTTTTTCCTCATTTTCATCAGTGTCGTTGACGGAGGTCACCTCCGCGACCCCAATATTGCAAACTGTCAGTCAGAGTAAGTGAGTTTATCAACACACATCTAATCAGCCGGCCTCTCTGCAGGGACTTCAACCATCTGCATACTGAGATTGGCTTTTCCCTCCCTTTCCTGCTCGGAGTCGAGGAGGTGTCACCCCGTGCTCGCATAATTATCAACCATAAAGAGCGGCGCTAACAAGAACGTCATGGTTTATTAGTGTCACAGACGTATTTAGACACCTAAATGATATGGATTCTGCAGCTGAACGTCAGAGGTCAACGATGATACGGGAAGCTTGAGAGGTTATATACAATTCTTACCAAAGGATTATATATGATCACATCTGTGACACAGAAACACCAAACGAACAGTGGTGCACATAAAACCCTGAAGAACACAAAACACAGTCATGCTCGGAAATCCTGACAAAGATGATGTAGAATAAGCAGAGACGTGTTGATGTCTAATTATGGCTATAATTACATTCATGTGGGCTTTTTTCCGCACGTGTCACTCAATATGGGCTGTATTGTAGATAATTGCTAGGTTTTATGATACGCCACTGACCTTATTCTCCCCCCTACTGTTGCAAGTGAGCTCACTTTTTTTTTGTTAGTGTAAGTCACCATGCTGTCATCATGTAGGTGTACGTGCATGTGTTTCTATGTTTGTGACATTGAAACAGCAGGCTCCATATTGTCCTTCATCTGTTTATGGTAATTATGGCTCAGCACAGGAGGCTAGTCGGCCCGATTCCATATGAAAGGTTCAAATGGTTTATAGAGGAACAGCTGCACTAGTAAAAAAAAAAAGAAAACCTTTGTATCAAGCACGTGTGTTTTTTTCTTTTATAAAGGATGAAATATCATGTGCTTGTCACTGCAAAATCCCTCCCTATGTTCATTGTGCGAATTTTCAATAACGTGTTATTAAAAATGCTCGCAGCCATTGTAAAGACGACCCGCACGTTTAGACCGAGGTGGAGAGCTGATTATGCATTTTAATGAGACTGTGATTCACAGCACGAAAAAGGTGAATAAAAGACTGAAAAACAAAATGTGTCATGCAGAACAATAAGCTGCAACAACTGAATCTGCATTCTCGCAAAGTTACATAAAACACTGGGAAGGGCTGCTCAGACTCTGTGTGGAGAGACAGAGATTTCATTATCCACTAGAGTTCAGCTTATTGTGCAGCTCGTCCCCGTGTGTAACCTTTCTTTTCATTTTCACAGCCAAAGTGGTCCAATAAGGGTCTCGTCCCATTTCACATTTACTGTTACATATGCGCACCCTTCTTTCCCCTCATGCCTCAGATGTTTTTTTTTTTTTCATTCGTTTCATCCCTATTCCTCCCTAACTTTCCTCCAGACCTCTCCTGTCTGTCTGACCGTCCCTCCTCCCTCCTTCCTCAGTGTCTTGTCACTCATCGGTGGCTAATCTCTGAGGTTACTGGAGGTCAGGGAAGATCAAGAGGTCAACTCCCTGGTGCTTCTGCTGAACAAATAACAGATCGTGAACTCTGAACCTCGCCTTTGAACGAGAATCAACATCATTTTTCTGCAGCTGGTAACCACAGCAACCAGGACTCTGCCAAACGCCTGCCCTAGGGTTTGAGACACCCCCCTCTTTCTTCCACTCTCTCTCTCTCTCTCTCTACCCTCTCTCATCTGCATCACAGATGAGTCCTCTCTATGCTCTGCACAAAAAAAGGGGGAAAAAAATCATTCATCCATAATTCATTGTGTGTGTCCCACCCCCCTTCAGGCACGACAGCCCGTCCTAGTAACAGGAACCTAGCAACAGCAACAACTCTCCACTAGGCTTTCAGCCTATGGGGAACTTTCATGTCTCATCAAATTCAGCCAATAGGGTGAGAGAAGAGGGGAGGGAAGGGGAGAATAGTGTTTTCCTACACAACTGGAATGCACAGTCAGGGTGTGTTCCAATCATCCAGTAGCGCCCTGCAAAGTGAATTTTAAATGGTAGGCCATCTTAAGTGAGTATAAAGCCCATAAGATATGTGACAATTACAGTTTATTCAAGGCCATGGGTTGCAGTTAAAAAGACACAACACATTTATTTTTGTATTAAACATTGCAACGGTTTATTAAATTAAAGGAATTTAAGCACGGTGATTTATAGTTTACTGATTTATGTTTTGCATAAGTGGATATACTGTATACATGTACATGTACATTTACATATACATACAAATATCAATGTAATTTATAAACCTATATATTTATAATACATAATTATATATATATATATATATATATATAATTATATGTATGTATATGTAGATATATATATATATGTACGTATATCATAGTACAGTATATAATAGTTATTTTCTAGTAAATATTATCATCAAAATATTATACTCAAATCATTGTTCATTGATGTTACAGGACATTCCATACCAAACTAATAAACTGTTAAGTGAAGTTGATTTCTACAGATGTCCCCTGCTCAGTGAGTCAGGAGCAGTGAACACTCAGGTGTAGGTCACCATTTATTAAGTTCAATTTTCACTGTTAGCAAACCATTAACCATGACTTTTGCTTCAATAAACTCCTCATTTAATGTTTATACTAAGGTAGCTGAATATGGTCATGTAGATTATGTGCTTCATAAGTACTAATAAACAGCCGATATTTTAATAATAGGAATTCTAATAAGCAAGTTAATGGTGAGAATTGTTCCCACACTAAAGTATTACCAGACAAACTTACTGACACCATTAAATACACGTAACTAAAATGAACAATGACAGAAAGAAAATGAAGTAAAGAAAAGGTAAGAAACATGAGATATATTTTTTGTGAAATTTAACACTGCAAGCAAAACTAAAGTAATAAAAGCTAAGTGTGTTCTTCGGGTGACAGGACCAATAATAAAGCAAGCCAGTATTTTTATAAGATAAGAATTATCTTGTCGTTTTTTAAAGGTTTTCCAGGACCACGCAACACCAGTACATGATGATGAATTCTGATCATTTATGTTTTTCCAGACCACTTGACTGGTGACATATTCAGTGAACCACATGACACAGAGACCAGAGCAATGCACATCAACAATTATCCTCTCCAGTGTATGGCAAATTAAAGCAATGCATTTGTCAACTGAATGTGAAGAGTTCTGAAGACCCAAAAATGCTTGCAGGTCTGTCTTGATGAGCCACAGCAGGGAGATAATAATTGAAAAAAAAAATGAAAAAAAAATAAAAGGCATTTATTATAAAAGGGTTATAAATGTGTAAAGTGACAAACGAGGTCCCAGTCACACCCATCTTGTCTGTCTGCAGGTGGTGCACAGATGTTGAAGTGAACACAGCTCCATCAGCCAGCACATAAATGGAGTATCTTGTTCACTTTATATTTTTCAGGGACTAACACATCTAAACAGCAGGGAGAGTTTGTTCTCAACATTGGGTTCCAGCCAGTGTAAGTTTGGTCAAATTTGATCTATGGTGTAGGCAACCAGCTGTTCAGCAACTGGTGCTAACCAAGCAGTTACAGTTATAGCAGTCTTTGTCTTACAATAGATTTTTGAGGATCACCACATAACCTTGTTTTACACTATTTCAGTTGGTCATGTTCTCTCTGTGTGCAGCAAATGTGGCCCAGAGTTTATATATAAGAAAGTAAAATGTTAGCATTTACATATAATTGTGGCTAGGACTACTTAGAAGCTCTAATTTCTTTAGGGTTATAACCTTACAAAATGTCTTTTTACACAGCATCAAGTTTAGCCTTTTAATCCTGGCAAGAGGTATTATCATGGAAAGCTGGTTATACAAAATTAAACTAGCTAAAAACAACCTTGCTACATGAAAAAGAACAATGTTCAGAAATATATAATAATGAACAAAACATTTACTATGTGTAGTTTGTGAGGGTAACCATTAAAACAGAGAAGCAATGCAGAAATCATACTGTAAATGAAAGCGATTTGATGATGCCATTTGAATGAGCTCCGCAAATGCATCAAACGCAACAACAGGTTACTGCAAAGCTATTCTATGTCTGGACACACATCAAGGATTTTGCACTTTCAGCTAAGTTTGAACAGTTTTAGACAGTGTTATTTAATAAAACTTATGGAAAGTGTAGATTTATAACTCTCTCTGTAGGAAGCTGTTGAAATCAGAAATAGAATGGCACTGGGACAGTGAACCATGCACCAATGAGCTTCAAAAGCATAAAATTACTTGTAATGCATGTTGAAGTATGTGAAATAGATGTGAAGGTCTTAAAAGACGTTAAGACAAAGAAGGTCTGAAGGAATTACAATAGTCTACAATACATACTTATGGGCAGGTGGTTGTAGAACAAAAATTTAAATCAAGAGCCTCAAATGTCTGTCATTATTCATGCATAACAGCAGAGAAATTAAACTAAAGCAGCACTTCAGTTCAGTAGCATAATGAATACAATAAAAAAACAGACATGATGACAAATGGCAAAAAAAAAAAAAAAAAAAGGTAACACTTTATTTTAAGGTCCAATTCTCACTATTAACTAGTTATTAACTGATAGAAAATGCTTAATTGATATTGAATATGTATTACCAAACAAATGAATAAGCATTTTGTTCAATTCCAGTAAATATTAAAATAATTATTTTGTTGTTGTTTTCCAGTGGTTTCATATTTACTCTCACCTGTGTCCAGTGAAATGTAAACTTTCCATGTTACATCAAGTCGCCCTGTTGTAGTGACACCACCATTGGTATAAAGCTGCATTATGTATAAAGAACTGAAGTGAACAGTTAGATGTTGGTGCATTGACGTCACTCTCTTTTGACAGAACGCTTGTTTGTAGTTTACGGTGGCTGTAAGAAGTCAAAGCATTGCTACTGTCATCAAGTCATTCATCAATCATTGTGAGAGACATGATTAAGTGATTTAATGCACGATCCATCCTGTATTTAGCCTCAGTGACCACTACAATTTCCGGTGCAGGAAGTGGAGGAAGTGTCACACAAAAGCAATATCTAAATGGTCCACCTTTAGGCTAAAGGTATTTAAAGCTTCTATACTTAACTCTTAAGCTTGTTTAGCTCTGAGATTTTAATTTCTGTTGTCACTCTTGCAGGTGCATGTGCTTCTTTAGCAATGCTCTATTTAAAAAAATAAATACATAAAGTAGCAGACAATGTGACATTCTGTTCACAAACCTCTATGTGTTTGATGATTTTACATATTTGTTTTGCTACACAAATTTAAAGGAAATCTAAGACATGTATGTTAAAGAACCAGTAATTGAATTTGTATGCAGGGAACAGAAGAACCGCTGTCCTCTTAGGAGCTTCAGGTCATCGGACCAGATCTTTATAACCACTCTTTTTAACAGTGTAACACCCAACAGAGCTCCGCAGTCCTGCACAATGAGGTAAATGTTTCAAATCTTATTAGATACCTTTTATGTTGAATATCTAATTTTCTTTGAAGCATACAGTATGTCATTGAGAAATGATGAGTTTGAGAGTTCTGAGTTGAGTCCCAGACCAGACTTCCCAAAGCAGTGTATAGTGCTCTAGCTGTTACTTCACACCGTGAATATAGCTGTGGCCACGGCAGGCTGTTTCCCCATGCATACATAAAACCGCAAGCTAATTACTGTGCTAAACCCATTCATAAATCATGTCTGCTCATATTGAACTAATGCCACATGAGATGCTGTGTCAACGTTTTCTTTTGCATGAGTGTGTTAACTACTGGACATGCAAAAACAAATTAATGCAATGGTTGCAATTAAGGGTCAGTAAATAAAAGTGTAATTGAAGGCCCAAGCGCAGATAACAGTATTTAGGGAGTTCTTAGAGCCTTTATTTCATGAGTTGGCTTAATGGCTTAATGACGTTGGACATTATAATGTGGTAATTTGGGTACAATCTTAATACTAGTAAAGAGCAAATTACTATATAGCCTGCTTGCTAACACACTGCACCTTTTACTGACTTCATTTTAAGTTGATGCCATTCTCTTTTTTTTTCTTTCTTTCTACAAATAATACTGCAGCTAAGTTACCATAGTCATTGAACAGATGATTTTCTCATCTGTTTTTCAAAGACAATATAGTAGGTGCACATATAGTCTTTTAATTCAGTAACACTTTAGTATAGGGTCCAGTTCTCACTAGTTGCCTATTAGCATGCTCTTGATTTAGCATTATTAACATATTAGGTGTTCATTAATTTTAAAGCACATATTCTGCACGACCACATTCTACATCCCTAATCCTACCCAATACCAAAACTTAACAAATAGTTACTATTAATAAGCAGCAAATTAGGAGTTTATTGGACAAAACTCATAGATAATGGTTTGTTAATAGCGAGAATGGGACCTTAAAATAAAGTGTGACCTTTCTAATTGTTTATTAAAGTAAAAATTATGTCATCATTTACTCAACCTCAAGTTGTTTAAGCCTGTATGAGTTTATTTCTTCTTTTGAAGACAAAAGAAAACATACGCCAGTAGCCAGTAACTTCCATAGTATTCCGTCAATGGCCACCAGCAACTGTTTGTTAACCAATATTCTTCAGATTATCTTTGTGTTCAACAGAAGAAATAACCACTTGATTAAACATGGATTGGAACAACTGGAGGGTGAGTAAATGATGACAGAATTGTAATTTCTGGCTGAACTATCCCTTTAATCTTGGCCAAAAGAAAAATTAGTGCATCCAGTGAAATCTGTGTGAACATATATTTATGGTACAGAACATTGTAGTCCAGAGCTGCTACAGTAGGAATGAGCTAATCAGAGACAGATAGAAGGGTAATAAAAAGCAGTTTCACATGGCAATCATCATGTGAAGTCTATGCTAAAGAGATCTCTGAAGCTGTTTGAAACCAATTGGGGCTAATGTAGAAGCATATTGTCTGCAGGCAGAGACATAGGAAAGGTGGAGAGTAAAGAGACGTAAGGGAAAGAAAAGAGAAAAGTCTCGGGAGGCCAGGAGGAGATGGAAGGGAAGAGGAGTAAGAGAGAAAGATCTCACAGGGGAGCTCTGTGTTAGAGCATTGTTTACCTGAGATGGGTCGATGTGTGGGTGGTGAGGGGGCAGGCTACTCTGTGAATCTTTCTTTCCTTCAATCTCCGTCTCACAAAGACAATGTCTTTTGAACATTGTAAGCCTACGGCAGTGATTGCTATTCACTGACCAGTCTTAGTCATCACACAGTATACAGCAGGACATTCTTTTAAATCATTTTTCAGATTGTGCCAAATGCCTGTTGGTATACTTTAAGTGGAGCAGAATATTTGTCTATAGTGTACAGAAAACATTTATGAAACTTTTATTCATCATTTAATTATCTGCAGTACTGTGGTCTTAAATGCTGCAGATGACCAACCAAAATCCTGTATTCAAGAGAGTTAAAGCAGTATGTTATGTGAGACAGTGTTTAATGAAGCTACAGTAAGTAAGAATTCAGAGTCTAGAGAAAATATTAAGAGTTCAGATGCAATGCCTCTAAGTGCCATCTGAAATCTAGAATTAGGATTTTTATCGAGCTCCTATGCTTAGGTTCAGTCATTTTACTTTAATGGCAGGTCCTTTTCCAGGCTATTAAAGTAAAATAACTGAACATAAATATAGGAGCCTGATAAAAATGCTCATTTTAGATGAAGATTTTATTCTTACAGGATTTTGCATTTGAGCTCTTCGTATTCTTCCTTGCAGAAGCTGTTCAGCTGTAAAACATGAAACAATTATTTGAGAGGACTCCACATGAGAGTGCCTCATGTTAAGTATTGTCAGTGATCAGGAATTCACAAGATAAACATTATATGAAAAAAATATAAATCATTAACCCTAGGCCTAGAACCCTAACCTTAAATAAATAAAATAATTATGTCAGTATTATTTCAACAACTGTAAAATACTGAACACAATGAATGCTAGAAATAACATTGAATAAAAATCAACAAATGATGCTACGTAAACAAGCTTACAGTTCCAGTTCCTGAATCTGAATTGAATTTGATTTGAGAAAGCATGCATGAAGCAAATGCTTATTATTTAAATGTAAAATGAATTGATTCAATTTTAACTAGAAAACGATCTTGTCGAGACTTTGAATGTTGGTTTGGCAATACTTTGATAGATAGATAGATAGATAGATAGATAGATAGATAGATAGATAGATAGATAGATAGATAGATAGATAGATAGATAGATAGATAGATAGATAGATAGATAGATAGATAGATAGATAGATAGATAGATAGATAGATAGATAGATGAAAGTGATCCAGGATTACAGATCATTCTAAAAGATAACACCACTTTGGTGTTTTCTTCTTTGCTGTACTGACAAACATCTCCACCTAGTGTTACTTCACAGACCTCTCAAACACAGCCTTCATTTATTACTGATCTGCTAACTGTGACTGCAAAACCACTGTTAGCAACGCCAGCAGTATGAAACTATTAATACGGTCAGCTGTCACATTATCAGTGTTTCTGAGCTCTTCGGCTAAACTCTTTGCCATGTTATATATGATATTTTCACCTCTGAGGCATGAATTTGATTTGCCCTGTTTGTGTGACAAACCTGTTGAAATTAAAAAATCAGAGATAATGCCCATAACTGAACAAAGTATAAGCAGCAGGATAGTAAGTATTTGGAGTATTACTGCAAAATATGACACCACCTTCTTCAAAGATCCACATGCCACATTTATAAACACTACATTTGATTTTAATGACACCACTGACATTTTCCTTTCTCAGTCAGCAACAAATACCTGAATCTGAAGTGTTCCTTCCCATCAGGATCTATATTAATCTGAGTTGAGACAGCTTGCAAATTGAAAGCAATGGAGAGAAGGTGAGCGAACCGATATGACTTCTGCTGTGCTATCTAATTAAGCCCTGTGAGACTTCAGTCAACCAAATTACTCTACAGGTCATGTGCACATACCTTGCCATGAATAATTCTGTACTCCACAAGCTGCATTGGCAATTATATGAAATACACACACACAAAAAAAATGTTTGTTTGTTGTTGTTGTTGTTGTTTTTTGTTGTTGTTGTTTTTTACAAATTAGTGATATTATATTCACAGAAAATACAAAATATGCAATTTTCAGGCTTTATTGGAGTATGTTTAAAAAAGGCAGAAATAACTAGACATACACGCTTCAGAAATAAGCCTTTTTGTCAGTATTACAAAGAAAAACCTTCACAGCTTTAAGTAAACAAGCCATTTTCTAGTATAGTTCAAATTTATTGTGTTTTTCCCCAATAACACAGTTTATCAGTTATTGCTGTGCAGCATAAACAGACATTCATGGCTTTGAAAAGAACAGTGCTTTATTAAAACTGCCTCAGTTCACACCACTACCAATTAACAGCATACATTTTTATTAAGAATTAATACATATTGATAAAGCATCAGCAAAAACTGACTATAACTAACAAACTAAAAAAGATGTGTCTTTGTATCTATTAATTTCTATTTCCCTTTTTAATATAGGAACTATGATTTTCCATAGATTTGGGTCTCTGTTTCTTATCAAAAACAAAACGAAACGCACACATGCAGTAGTCGGGGTAAATTAAAGCCATGCTGTCAGTTCTGAAAGGACATAGCATATCAGCAGTTTTCTCTGAAATATTGATACAGTGCTTAAGACTGGATCAAAAGGCAGACTGGTGAAAACGTGTTCTTTCACATTGGTGAATGAATAATTTAAAAACCTTTTCCCCTTCTTTTTCTCCCTTGTCTTTCTCTCTTTCCATTCTTGGAGCACTAGTCCGACCAGTTCTATTTCCCCACATCAACCTGTCTCCTTCTCACCTCTACAGTTATGCTTTTAAGCATCTTTTACATATCATGTCAATCCTGAGTTTGTGCTCCATCGTTTAATACAAAATATATAAAGCACCAAATGTGGGGCAAACACACAAACTTAAAAATGCCTCACTTTTATGTTTAGAATTAATTATTATCTTCATTAAAACTGTATCAAAGTGCTGAAAACAGACATGTGAGTCATCTAAACATAATTTTACAAATTAATGAAGACCTCTGTTTAGTGTTTTAAAACATGAATAAATGTATTTCAGCTGGGTTTAATTATCCTATGAGTGATATGTTTAGGGGGGTTTCAGTAACACAGCAATGCAGGGGAATGTCCTACAATATCCTTAAAACCATGAATAAAGTAAGTACAAAAGAGAGTGTGATTGCTTTTTACACATTAAACCTAGATAATGAAAGAGCAGTTGCATTACATGCATGGTGATGGATCACTAGATAGGGTTGGTTAATACAGATTGTTTTTAACTTTATCCTATATCCAGTAAAAACAGTAAAAAATAACAATTGAATGGAGAAACAATAGTTACAATGAGCTGATGCGACTGCAACTTTTTAGTGGGACATATGACTATGACAACCCTAGATGAATGCAACATGTCAAAGCAGAACATTGAAAAATAAACTTTCTATGTACTCTATTTAAAAAGAATAATTCTGAGCATGTGTGACTACCTAATATGCATTTCTTTATATAACTCCTCCGTTTTTAGAAAATGAACAGTAATATATATATATATATATATATATATATATATATATATATATATATATATATATATATATATATATATATATATATATATACTGCAAAATACTGTTAGAACCACACTCCAATCCGAGGAGTCATTCTTGGCATCCGCTTCTTTTTGGTGTCTGATTCCTTCAGCAATAGTTTCTTTCTCCTGGTGTCAAAAATCCCTACAAAAATGAAAGTGATTTACTTTGAGGAACTTTAATGAGCTTTGATGTTCATTAATACAACAAAACAACAAAAAAGAACCAAAACAACTTGACTAATATTTAAAAACATCATTCTAATTGTTATAGACATTATCTGTGGCTCACAGAAGAGAAGAATTCAATCACTTTAAACCATTAACTCCACTGGAATGTCTTTGTTGGAACCTTTAATAGAAATTCATTTCCAGATACTGTTGAGTGCTTGAACCAGTCAAGAGCCAGTTGTATTAGCTATGAAAGTTGCCTGCTGAAATAAATTTCATGAGCAAGCAGACAGCACCTCCACCACGCTGGCAAATCTTTATTATCTGACTCACTCATGAAACCTGGAAAAACAGAAAACTGAATATCTTTACAAATCAACACTGCATGAAACAGCTCTGCTCCTGTGATCCTGGCCTCTATCCTACAGGCACAGCATCCAGCTGAGACACAAACCTCTGGCAAGTCCCAGATTCTGCAGGCCTCTGTCTTCCTCCTCCTCCTCCTCTGAAGGGTTCTGGGCCACATTTCGAAGGTAACGGTTGTGCGGGGCAGAACCAGTGAGGGCATTCTGTCTGCGGCTGTCCTCCAATGCATTGTCAGCAGAAATACCTGTGAGTAAGACCATACACAGCTCAGATGAAATGTTGATTACCTTTTTATGTTTTTATTTTTTTATTATTATTTTTCACTTTTGCTGATTTGTGCATGCACTTTGAATGCACAGCATGATATAATTCAGTTTTTAGAATATAGACTAGCCACATTTTGGCCAACATTCATAGTCATAATACTCATAAACGTCATTTACAATTAAAGTTTCTCTGACTCTGTCTTAATATCACTTATATAATGCATATCAGTGTGCCATATCTGTGTATTGACAAAACAATAATTGTGTATTCACTATACGCTTTTACTGTATCCTAAGTACTCGACTATCTGTATGAATTGTATAAGGTTATTTAGGAGTCTGATAGCCCTGTCCTATCCACTATGAAAGAAAAGCTGTGACTGTTGAGGTTTGAAGTGCATTTCTGTGGCTGGTTAGTAGTACAAGCAAACCCAAACAGAAGGAAACTTGATGTTGCGTTTGCTGGAACACAGTGTTTATGTAGGCACAGGCTCTGCTGTGATCTTTGGGCACTTATTTATTTCTTTCAAATCTAACATCATCCAGTTCGCTTCAGGGCATCAATTCCTTCTCATATTTTTCTGCATTGCTTATGAGAAAAAAGTAGACAGAGGGCTTAAACACAAATAGAAAAACATCATTTTTGTATGACATCAGTGTAACAACAAGACAAAACTATGCAAAGTGTACTCCATCTTAATAATCTGTGATGATAATATTCAATGCACAATCAATCATTTAGTCAACCTTCATGAATTATGTTAATTTAATCACTGCAACTTATTGTACCGCATAAAACAGACAAATGATTTGGAACATTAGCAGTTTATAATAAATAAATTGGGTTTATTGTTTTTATTCATGTGAAATATCTGTCAGTGCTCACCTACACACATAAAACAAACATGATCAGGTTGGCTATTATTGAATTCCTGTAATATCCAAAAAGCATACTAGTCAGGAATATTGCTTGTTTTGGAAAGTCACATTCATTCTAATAGTTCTACAGTTATAGTGCTTTTACATTCCTCCTGAAAGCTTGTTTAATACCTCTAGTCAAGATACTGAGCTGATTGCATGTATGTACTCTGCTTGAACAGCTTCTGCTTCTAGACAAATGTTGTAAGATTTAAAAAAAAAAAAAAAATTTCACCTGTTTCTGCTGACCTTATTCCTTTGCCATTTCACAGCTTAATTCCCTAAATTATATTAAAAAACAAGTTGATACAAAAGTTATATGATACAAAACATTATTAAGGTTGTTTTGTATTGACTTATTTTGTTTCTTTATATCTTCATTATTTTTCACAAAATCTTTATTTTTAGTTTGTTCTTATTTGGTTTCACAGAAGTATATATATATATATATACTATATTACTATCAACTGCCTCTAACTATGAATTTGAATCCATGAAGCTGAAACACTTCTGCAAATCCAGTGATTAATTATTCTTGTTGCAGCTCAGATATCAATTCAGCCACAAATTTTCATTTCTTAGCAATTTAGCAAGATGACATTTTAATTCAGGATCAAGTAGAACTGGTAATGCTACCATATTGTCACCTCTCGGTCTAACACATTCATTTATATCACACATAACCTGCCATTTACAGACACTTGTGCATCACCCAACAAATACACAGAAGTGTATGAGAAGACTGTAAAATAAAATAAAAATTAATAGCTGCTAAAGCACTCCTTGCCTCACAACCACCCACCACCCCTTTTCCCCATAATCGTGATGCATTCATTCATATTTCATGTGGAACGCGTTTATTGTGATTAGTCATGTAAATAGATTGAGATTTCTTTATTCTTTCCGCGTGTTAATTTACATTTATATTGAATTAGCGTACGGAATAGGGGCTCGGGAAAGAGAAAAGAGAGGCTGATTATGCGTGCAGATTATGGGCACATCTCATGGCTATTGTGTTGTGTAATTAAAGGGGAGAGAGGAGAAGAAAAGGGACAGATGCTGCTTCTCAAACTACCGGACCTTTTTTCATCTCCGGAAAAGGCCTGCGTCTGCTGCAACACCCTCCTCCACCTACCAACAACCCCCCAATGAAAAGATGAAAAATAGAATACATTTAGAAGACAAGCCACAAGCCTTTTACCACATCTCTTGTTGTCTGGCGGACCGTCTTACTTGAATTTACAGAAAAGAATCATTGTGTCCCAAACCACAACAACAGCTGCCTAAGGTGACACTGGGAAATGTCACTGTTTGTACTATGGATCCTCTTTTAACATCAACAAGTTAATTACTTTAAATGATAACATACTCAACAATATTATAAGTGATATAGATGACCCTGGAGCACAAAACCTGTCTTAATTACCGTAGCACAGGTAACGTATATTTGCAGTAATATCATTAAGATCATGTTCCATGAAGATATTTTGATCATTTCAATTTCAAAATAGCCCAATTGGCCCTTATAAATGGTTATGTGGTCCAGGGTCACATATATTAAAGGAAAGAATATGGTGGCATCATTTACTCACCCTCAACCATGTCATTCCAAAACCATGTGATTTCTTTAAAAGACAGTTTAAAAAATATATATATAACACATATTTAATAAATCATAATAATGGTTGTTGATTTTGTTATTCTTATTATCATTATTACGCCTATTTTATTATATTTAGTTTTCAGCAGAAGGAAGAATGCCATACAAATTTGGAACAACATGAGTAAGGAATAATTGATGACGGGCCGTTTTTTGTAAAGCTGGTAATGGAGGCTTGAGTCTTTGATGGCATTCTAATGCCGTTATTAATGAAGTTATTAGAAAGAGAGCAAGAGCGACAGGGGCACACAGAGAAAGAAAGAGAGAGCTTGTATAAGTTAGGCTACCTCTGTGCATCCCTCAACAGTCTTCTGCTGCAGCATCTCTAAACAGCGCTGTTATTACCTTTTGTTGCTACACTATATAGGCTAATTGATAAGATCGTTAGGGCAACGCTGACAACTCATTTTGGTGCAAACTGCGTGGCCGTGCGAAGTGATATGGAACTGTAATGCGGTCAAGAGAGCTGCCTGGAACTACGTTCGCCGTGCATTTCCCTGAAAATAATTGCACACCTCAGAACGTTCGTCAGCCAATCAGATTCAATCATTCAACGGCCATGACCAGTGCACTCAAAATCGTAATTACAACTGGGAGCATCTGATATTATTTTAATAATCTTGGATTTTTACCATTCCATGTGGTGGAAAAGAGGACCATTTCAATAAGATAGTTTGTTACTATATATTAATTCTTCTAAATGTAGATAGCCTACCTTGTTAGCTGTTGCAGTTTCAGTTTATTTATTGTTTAGTTTCAGTGCCTTTATATCTGTAAATGTCTGATGCATGTTTTACACAGAAAAGTTTATGTGTTGTATATACATAGATCAAGATGGATATTTACTTTCTTATTGTCAAAAGACGTGACATATCCCTATATATAACTTGGGACAGGAACTTCAAACTAGCATGTGAGCAGAGGACAGAGTATAGCCTAAATCTAAATGTGCTCTTCTATCTCTATCCTGAGCTTTTTCATCCCTGGCAGGGAAAAAGAAAAAGAAAGAAACAGATTAAGGATCAGTAGAGGGGGAAATGGCAAAAGACAATGATACAAAATGAAAGATGAAGGAAAAGATACAGAAGAGAGAAGAACGTGTCACAGAAGAGGCCCAAACCGTAACGAGCCTGGTCAAAACAGAGACAAAAGCAGCCCGCGCAAGTCTCAATTTCCACGCGTATGATTGTTTTTATACAGTCTATGGACTGGACGTGTTATTATCGCGAGGTCGCCACGGTGACCCCGTGAACTCGGAGGCGCACGTCAATATAAAGCATGCATTCAGATGCTGTTCTGACATGCATCCGAGCAAATCATGGCGCGGTGTCTAAATCCCAGTCAGGGACTACACGTGGAAAAGAAGTGTCCCGCTCACTAGCTCTCAGCGGAGTGAAAACCTTTAGCGTTTAGGTTTCTTTTCGTTGTCGAGCTTTGAATAACAAGCAACGTTTATTCGTCCATGAAAGGCAGCGGAGAGATCATATCTAACTTTTTAAATATGAAGGGGAAATAAAGAAATGAAATAGAGAGTCTTGCGCGAGCCTGGTGTATTCATGAAGGAGCGGGAATGATTCAAGGTGGTGTTTTTATTGTTTGAATGCGTCCTTGCTTTCAGAGCACTAGGCCTATCTATTATATGGAGGTTACCCGGATGAAATGACAGGAACTGTTAATCCATTATCATTTAATTACTTTCAGCGGCGAAATAAATATTTTGCTTGGAAACAATTGAAAACTGTAAAAAAAAAAAAAAAAAAATATATATATATATATATATATATATATATACATATTATTAATTATTTTCTCTGTTCAAATCTCAGTTTTTCTTTAATTACACGGTGTTTCAAAGATGTGCTTTGTTTGAGCTGCAAATAGCATAAACTTTCATGTGTCTGAGGTTTAAGGTGACAGTAATTGTCTGTTAGTTTTCTCAAAGGTGCACTTGTGTTGAAGAAACATAGCCAGCTGAATAGGCTGCTACTAGCTTTATCTTGGTATCCTGATGTTAATGGCCACTGTTACTCACAGAATTAATAATGGTTGACAGTGAATAGAGCATGTTTTCAGTGCCTGGAGAAAACAAATGCAACAAGATGAGATGAAAAACAAAAAGTATGGCCATCACTGAGAAATTTAGTCTCTGAGGATCTCTAAAGGAAAAGGCTGAGACTCTTCCAACAGATAAAAACACCAAAAAATCATTCACAAAGTCAGGAAAGTGAGCAGCCCCATCTTTAAATGAGACCAAAGTCTACAGCAAACACTTCCCACCATTCTGACGTTCTGATAGCATCTCAACAGACACTAACTCAAACCCAGAGCTGGCCTCATGTTTTTATCATGCATCACTCCTATCTTTACCATCTTTCATAAGCCTTGGAAGGACAGCAGTAAAACACGAGGGAAAACACTCTTCATCAGGCTTTGACTGTTTTCAGCTTCCGGTTTCATCACAGTTGTGGATGATTTTGATCAAATTTGGATCATTCATCAAAGAAAGAGACAAGGAAAAATGAGGAAGGAAATGAATGTCTATTTTTGTCTTCATTGACTTGAATGTCTATAAGTCTATTTTTGAGGCCTGCTTTCATTTGTCAGCTACAGTATATAATTTGTTTTCTTACTGGGATGGCTTAGAAAATTTCACATACAAAAAAAAATACACATTACATTTAGTGTGTTTGTGATATTTTTAAGCCATAAAGTACAAACTAACCTACTGTAAACATGTTCACAGCTAAAAGGTGTTATGCTCCGTTTTATTATTATTTTGTAAAGTCCTTGTAAAAGGTCAGTCATTCGTGTTACACCTTGTGAGTAAAATGTTTTTGTTAAATTCATCTTTATAAAATTGTAAGCATATTTTATGACATCAAAAACATTTCGTTATCACTGAAGAAATGTCGCCCTCTAGCGCTGCAATATCATTATAGATTAGACACTGCCTTTGCGTTTCAGAGGACAATATGGAGTCGAAATTACACCGCTACAGAAAAGGTTAACAGCCCTTCAAATGGCATTCATCATTAGCAAATGTCAAATCTGTTTTGCTATTATTAAAGGTAAAGGACAAGGCAAGAGTGACTGGAAATGTTCGTGTAACATTTAGACTACAGGGGGCGCCATTGGACAACAAATCAGAAAATAGAGCAGCTCTACACCAGGCTTGCCCAATCCTGTTTCTTCAGAGTACAGCTCCAACCCTGATCTAACACGCCTGTCTTGATTAACAAGTGCTCCTGAATATCTTTCATTTTCTGGTTTAAGTGTGTTTAAACAGGGTTAAAGTTGAACTGGATTTGGCAACCCTAATACCTTAATAATATATATTATCTCTTAATATTTTTTTAGGAAGAAAATGTTTTATTTTCAGTTTCTGAATATAATTTTGGAGACAGATTACATCAAAATACAAAGGAAAGTGAGGCGGGCTTTGCATAAATCAATATTTGCTCATGTGCATACAGGAGACACACAACCCCAAAATATTTCATTGTTATAGTGAGGACATTTTGGCCCTGCAAATACATCACAAAAATCATTAGCTTTGTTTATTTAAAATAGTGAGCTCAGTATTTATTACATCTTTTATTACTGATTTATATTTTAAAAAATAAAGTGTTGAATAAATGGTTTAAATATGTATAGATGCAATCAATTAATACTCCTTTGCTGCGTCTCAGTTCCCATCTTGTAATGATCTGCACTGTGTGTGTCAGGTCATCATGAAAAGATTCTGTAGTGCTAAATCTTTACTTCTACAGAGGATCCAATTGTCATCCTGGCATTTCTTGATTTGGTTATAAAATAGATAATCATAATTCATTATTGGTTAACGCTAGCATATGTGTTCACAATCTTGAGGATTATTGAGGCTATTTACATCAATATGAGAAGGACAAGATCTGGATACATGAACATCTGCGGATGCTTTGAGCTTTTCACATCATGGCTGTCAAAGACTGCAGGAGCAAGTGATCATTGCATATATTTGCAGTTAATCAAAATGTGAAAACTTGTTTTTGTGTCCTGAAATCAACATTGTAGAACAAACCAGATAAATCAAGTATGTGCACATGCATGTGGGAATATTTTAGAAGCTAGTGAAAACAGAAGGTGATGTAAAAGCAGATTAGAAGGCAATGGTTTTACTCGTTTTAATTTTGTAAGTGCTGTGATGAGACATCAGCCAAGCAAATAAAAATAAAATAAAAAAAAAAACAGCAAAGAAACTGAGTGCAACATTCCAAACAGGTGAAAGTGAGATTTATTGAACCTGAAACTTTGTCCATCTTTGCTTTTTGTCTCACAAAGAACAAAATGTCCAGAATGTTAAGTCACACAATATATATTATTATTAATAGAAAGGTCTCAGGTTATGCAATAGTTTGGTGTAAAGCCAAATGAAGATGTATTTTATAAACAGCTTGATATTATAAACAAATGGAGGCTCCTAACATTGGTTAGATCATATTAAATATTCCATAGTGGAGAGGTTAAGACTTCAACATTTGAACAGTTCCACAGCAGAAAGCAGATACAAGCGGTTAAGCTCCAGCTTCAAACAGGCAACAAGCACTTATGGATGAAAGAACAGTCATCAGCTGACGGAAAGGAATGAATTGCCTTTGTTCGAACGAAGGTCTCCTGTTTTTGAGGAATAAATGGTCCCAGTCTCCCAAACCCCCCCCGCTTACATTGGAATGAGAGTTCACCCTGTTTAGGTCAGCAGTTCACTGCACAGAGGGTAACAGGGCCACCTAAAAGCTCACATCACATGCATGCGTCACGTGACCTACTCTTGACTTGCTGACTGGTGGAGAGCAGGTGTTTTAGTAGCCATCAGCCTGGTTGAGAGGGTTGGTTATGATTAGGAATGTTTGGGTTAAAATGTTTTGTATGTTCATCTGCAGAGTTCAGAGATCACTTGTCCAGTCGGAGAAGCTGGTCCTTACCATTGACTGTTAGAGATTTGAGCTGACCGTCCTCCTCTACCTCCACTCTCTCTTGACCGTTCTCTACAATACTGTGATGACAAAATAGGTTAGCTGTAGAGTGAGCCAACATTAACCGTTCAATTATTACCATAGATAGCAGTTAAGGCTTAGTCAAATAAGCACCAGTTTATGAGTATTTTGCATAGATATGTAGTGAGTGAACAATATACAAGAGCGGTTTTGTGTAAAAGGCTTGAGGTTGTGAATCATCATTCAAACAGTTAGAGGCCATTACAGAATGTTTTTCGGTACCGTTTGGTGGTGATCCTCTTTCCATTGATGAATTTGGTGGATGTAGAGACGGAGCGGAAGTTTCCCATTCCTCCACCCCCACCACCCCCAAATGAGGAGGAGGAAAATGAGGTGAAGCCACCCCCACCCATTGGGCCAAACGGGGTGAAACCTACAGAAATGATGTTTAAATAAACCAATATGATTTTTCACTAGCTACACACACACACACACACACACACACTAACAAACCTGCATCAAAACCAGAAAAGGGGGAAGCAAATGGAGAAAACCCAGGAAAGAATGGACCTGTCGTCCTGCTCCTGCTAACACCCCTGTGACGCCGCCCACCAAAGAAATCTTCAAAGGGGTCATCAGCTAAATCAAAAGAAAAACAATATCATGGCTGTGCATGTAAAATATGTTGGAATAAAGTTGAGAATAGATTTAGATTTTTTTTTAAATCTTCCATAAGCGAGACATAAAAAGTGTCAAGAAAATTAATTCATGATATAAAAAATTCAATGACACAAATTGGTTTATAAAAAAAATTAAAAAAAGGAAATCGTAATTAAAAAGTAAATAATAATGAAATCATGAATAAATATCGAAACTATTCCATTTTTTTTTTTTTTTTTTTTTTTTAAACAAGCAGCATTGTCTATTTACAGCAGAAATACCAGATGAAATATCCTAGTCAATATGGGAGACCTTAGAATATTGTGTTAGACAATAGGGGGCATTTAGAGTCAAAAAGGTCAGAAACCAATGGCTTGGCTTAAATAAAAGGTCACCAGTTTGATCTATCTGCTTGTTTTAGTCAAAAAACATCATCTATTGACCAACTCTAGCCTTTTGCCACTCAGAGTAAGTTTAAACTTGTGAGCTGGCTGTCAACCAATACATGTTATAAGAGAGAGAATCTTCCTGGAGCCACAGGCATTGCTCAGGTCTCACTGATCCTTTCATGCAGAGATCATCCGTTTGAGGCTTTTAATAAATTAGCACATTTTGGGTTTTCCTTTTCAATTCATGGAAAAACTAGGTTGATGGGAGCTTCACAGGTCTATTTTTATTCATCCATATAATTTCAGAACCAGTGTTGCAATGTAGCATTATGCCCGCTGAAACATGTCTAGATCAATGCTTCTCCATTTTCAGGCACCTTCATTGAACTTTTGAATCTCCTTCAAGCAGTTTCATTTGGCAGGCAAAACCGCACATGATATCTTCTCTCTCTCTCACACACACACACACAGTTATTCTAACCCACCCCCAACCTTGTCATGGCTACATAAACACAAATAAGCATCAATGACCTTCTGTCATCATGGATGGTCTTCCTGAAACATTCCAATTTGAAACAATTCTAAGAACATTGACTTGTTGCTCACAGAAAAAACAACACTCATATGTGCACACATACTCTCTGTAGCAGCCTCAAGCTATTAGCCTTCACTTTCTCTTGCTGCTCTTTTATTCAGAAGCCATTTCTGAGAACATTCCTAGTGGATGATGCACAGTCTCTTCTCGTCTCCCTTGCTAGTCTGAGCGCCCTCGCCATATTTAGAGTGCCTGTATGTTTTACACACATGCTGTTCAGCCATTTGCTCCCAGCAGTTAAAGTCAGTGGGCATGTGTTTCACAGATGACTAATATGTGTTATGTATGATCAGCTCTACAAAACTATTTTCACCAGTTACTGAATTCCTAAATCAGTTTTCATGCTTTTACGAGATTATTCAACAACATCAAATTAGTTTATCCAAAAATGGAAATTCAGCCATCAAGTACTCTGCCTTGTTCCACTCTAAACCTTTTGTTATTTTATCTTTGGAAAGATTATTATTATTTTTTTTAAATCTTCAGATACTTTTCTCCCCTCCACAATTCTGCCAATTTATAGCGACTGCAGTCTTTCAAGCTCTAAAAGGATATTTATATTAAGCCATTATTCATGGATGATCCTCAGAAGACTTGTAATGTAGCACACAAGTCATATGGACTACTTTCATGGAGCTTCTTTGTCCTTGACATCCTGTGATTATCTGTCGTATAGTCGTAATAATTCTAAACAGATGTAAAATGATTGAATGTATACATATAGAAGGTAAAACAGTCCTTTCAGTAATGTGCAGAAAAAATTCCCATAATACACACCCAAGTTAAGAACACATTTTTAGTGAACAATATAATTATGGTAGATTAACAGAAGTCTAATCATCTAATGAACCCAAGCTCCAATCATTTCATGCAAAACCTAATTATAACTCAAACCACATCATTACGGTCACCGAGACACTGTGAGAGATTAAATGACCTTCATTTCCTCTCTTTGGGAATTTTGTTCTCATTTTTAGCTCTCCTGTTTTCACTGACAAAAACCTCTATTTCGAAATGATGCAGGTAAAACGTGGTTTTGCTATTAAAAACATAATACATCTTCTTTTTCTATTCCTTATGTATTTTTTTGTTATTTAATCAGTTTAACTTATGTACCTACCAAAGAAATCTGCAAATGGATCTCGGCCTCCAAAGAATTCCCTGAAGACATCATCTGGATTTCGGAATGTGAATCCGCCCATGAAATCCTCATCATAATGGCCTCCTTTTTCCAACAAGTAATAATTAGAGGAAAACCACATAAAAAATAAAAATAAAATAAAAAAAAAAACAGGTAACATAAATCAGGAATAACTTTACTTACCTCTAGAAGATAGGCCTTCTTTACCATATTTATCATACTGTCGCCGTTTATTTTCTGTATGAAAAAAATGCTGCTTTTAGTTTCACTCAAATCAACACATTAATGTTTTATATTAATTACACACTCCTCCCACCACATGTTAACGTATTATTTGGAGCAAATGTAACTGGTCATTTTTAAACAGAAAATTTGGTTTGTAAAGATGACATTTATGTAAAAATCAAGCACTATACCTCAATATGTTTAAAACATTCATGAATCAAGGCTTTCAACTACTGAGTGATCATAGATCGATCTTGGAACAGCTTTTTATGTTTTATGCTGTTTTTACCTGCATGAAATAAATATCTCAAGGCATGGGACATATATATCAAATTAACATGGCAACATATTTAAAAAAATAAAACATAAAATACAAATGGTAGTACCATCTGAGAGGACTTCATATGCCTCCGAGATCTCTTTAAACATTTTGTCTGCCTGTTCATGGTTGTTCGGGTTCTTGTCTGGGTGCCACTTCAGTGCTTTTTTTCTGTACCTGTAAAACACATACCCAACCCTCATTAAAACAAGATTTCTTAAGTGTGGACCGCAGACAGAAGGCAAAAGGGCCAACAAGTGCTAAGCATCTCTCGGGGAACTCCTTCAAGACTGTTGGAAGAGCATTTCAGGTGACTACCTCTTGAAGCTCATCAAGAGAATCCCAAGAGTGTGCAAAGCAGTAATCAAAGCAAAAGGTGGCTACTTTGAAGAACCTACAATATGACATATTTTCAGTTGTTTCACACTTTTTTGTTATGTATATAATTCCACATGTGTTAATTCATAGTTTTGATGCCTTCAGTGTGACTCTACAATTTTCATAGTCATGAAAATAAAGAAAACTCTTTGAATGAGAAGGTGTGTCCAAACTTTTGGTCTGTACTGTATATAAAATAATAATATTAATAATGATATTTTAAGTGCAATTTTCTTATTTTACCAATGATCTGCCAATAGAGTAAGAAAAATACGGCAGTGGCTATTTACACTAAGTGGAATTAACATAATTTCTTAGTGATAGATCCTATTTACAGTAGGCTAAGTGCAAGTAGCTCTAGATGCCATTTACAGAAAAAAAATTTACAGTGAAAATTGTGATATATTCTATTTACAATGTTAAAGTAGAAGTTCTTTGCAACAGGCTAAGTGTAAATAATAGAAGTAAATAAATTACTTCTTGTAAATAATTAGATACTAGTTATACTTTATACTGGCAGATACATTTGCACCTCAGTATTGTTTTACATAAACAGGATTCAATAATAACAGATTGTAAATGATTATATTTATTACAATTATAAATAGTTGTATCATTATTAAACACTCGTTGGGCACTTTACTTCACTTTTAGAACATTTTGTTCATTTTTATTGAAAATAAATTCTAATGTGACATGTGATGGGTGAGAAGGAGCTCGACAAAAGCCGGACTCTAACCCAATCAATCGCGTTACAAGCTAGTTTTCCGTGCCCGAAACATTACTGCCTACATCACTGAAACTGTTATTCACATGTGTCGTATTTAACCTTGTGTGTCGATGGAGGGCGGAGCTACAGTAGATTTGCACTTAGTAATAGACACTCAGAATAATCTTGTTTTCCATTTGCATTAAGATTATTTTTATTACCACACTGGCATATAATTTTACTTAAGTAAAATGCACTTAAAATGCCCCAGGAAACAAGACTAAGTATCATATATCATTTTCTTATATAGAAAAATCTATCTTGATTTTATTATTTGTTTTATATTTGTACTTAGGGGGGAAAAAAAATTGAAGAAAAAACTCTTAGTAAGAAGAGCATTTTTCCAGCGTGCATCAATGAAGGAGATAGAGGAGACCTGAAAGAAACTCTGGGTTTATTGAAGAAAACCTGCTCCTGACCAGTTTAGGTTCATAGAGTAAGTTACCATGGTAACTGACTCGGAGTACAAGTTATCTTTCTTTCAGAAATGGCTTGACTTACCCTGCTTTCTCAGGTTTGACAAACCTCCTATTCTGAAAAAGAAAACCTAGAGTTTCCCTCATTTCAGGGTGAACATACTCAGTTTCACTTAATCTCCTTTGTGAAACGGGCCCCTGAAAATGGCTGTCCACCAACGTTTACCATCCAACCTGACAGAACTGGAGAGGATCTGCAAGGAGGAATGACAGAGGACCCCCAAATCAAAATCCAAAACTTGCTTCATCTTTTCCAAAAAGACCGATGGCTGTATTAGATCAATAGGGTGCTTCTACTAAATATTGAGCAAAGGGTCTGAATACTTAGGACCATATGATATTTATTAAAAAAGAAAAACTGAAATATGCAAAAAATCTCAACAATTCCGTGTTTTTCTGTCAATATGGGGTGCTGTGTGTACATTGAGGAAAAAAAAAAAATATATTATATATATATATATATATATATATATATATGCACCTATCTTACTGAAGATGCATTTGTAGGAGATTGCGCTGCTCTTTCTGTTTTGTCTGTATGCTTTAATGTGCGTGCTGTCAGTAAATCACACACAGAATTTTTCCCTCCCATCAGCGCTTTTATGGAATTGCACCAATTCTAATTTGCCCGGTTTAGTAAATCGGGCCCATAATATGTAAATCAACAGTTAAAGGAGACTCATTTTTCATTGTAAAGTACTCCACGGTCCTCATTCATGATGCTAACACATCAATCCATTACAAAGTCATGCACCTCTTAACAACTACTTTCAATACAGGTCATGCTGCACAATACGACTTCAGTAGGTGTAACAACAGGTCAGCATCTCTACACACTAGGCCTGAGTCAGCGATACACACCCAGCAGCACACAGCAGGGTCAATGGCCTAAACCAAACAGTCCATACACTAGGGGATTTGTTCTTTGCACATCTTTTATTAGTGTTTACCCTCCATAGCTCTGTGCTTTAGAAATTCCCCCCTTTACCATCAGCAAATTCAGTGACCTACAGAATCAGGATTCAATAGACGTTTGCTTACCTGACAAACAAAGGAAAACACCCTTTCCAGGGAGGCAGTAAATGAATAAGGCATGGGGCATAAGGACCCAATGTGTCTAAACACCACTAAAAGCTGTATGCTCCCCGTCTACCCATAAACTCCAATCCCTTTCTCCTTGTATTTCAAATGATGGGCAGAGGTTTATTTCTTTTTAAACAGAGAACATCAGAAGCGAGGGATTGAGACGAACACACATTAATAGAGACAAGCAGCAAAGAGCAGAGAAGTCTCACATGGACAGGATCATCTAACCCCTGTGCTGCACAGTCACTGTTATCATTACTGCTCTACTATGTCCCGTGTGTAAAAATAGATGCCCATGACAGGACACGGAGTACTTACGCTTTCTTTATATCGTCATGGGATGCATTTCTCGTCACACCCAGGATCTCGTAATAATCCCCCATAGCTCAGGTTTTGGGTTTCCACTCCTCCGGATGAGAATAATTTTTCAGCAGTGGCTCTGGAAAGAAGAAGATGTGAGAGATCTAGCTGAAGACGACGTAAAAGGGGATAATAAACAGAGGGTGTGTTTTTGGTAGTTACGTATGTGGGTGGGTGGCTACTGTGACGGACAACCTCAAACACCAACTCGTCATGTGAAAGTATTGTTCCACTTTACATTTCATACATAAAAGCATTTATCAGAAACTGACCGATTTATTATTGTATTTGTTATCCATATAAGGTTCAGTTTGCTTTTGGGGAATATTGTATCATCTTCATATGAACATAATCCATCCTTCTCTGCTTCAAGCTATATAAGATACAAAAAAAAATTATACAAATATACAAAATAAACAAACCATCTTCAGATCAGGTATACAGAAAACCTACAAGCCATTTTTAAAGCCTGTTTCTTTGAATCATCTCAGATTGAAACATCTTATTGTGAAGAACGAAATGTCAACTGCTTCCAAACAATCAGGGACCAAATAGCCGGTTCCAGTAGCTTTCCAGCTGGATCTCATTGGTGTTATTTATATCTGCAGTGTCCTTCAGGACAGGCTCAGAGGTGATCATGGCACAGCACTGGCTTTCCTCTGCATTGTAATAGCTGGAATAAACTACACAACCTAAAATCAATACATTTAGTTCACCCAATAGTTGAGTTGATCACCCCCCCCCCCCCCCAAAAAAAAATGGAAATTAACAATTCTCAAAATGTATTATACTCCCATGCCACCCAAGAAGGAGTTTATTACAGATTCTGAAAAATTTTGCATAACATCACTTGCTCATCAATGGAGCAGTGAATGGGTGCCGTCAGAATGAGAGTTCAAACAGATGATCAATGACTGCAAATAGGGGCCATGTTATTCCACACTTTATTTAATTTTAATTGATATGTACAACAAAAACAACTCAGTCTTCTGCTCAGTGCTCGGTTTGCATTTCTTTCCCTTTAGATGAATGCAAGATAACATTTGTTGATAACATTGCTCACTGCTCAAAGGGATAAATAATGCTTAGCAAGGCACTGAAAAACACAACATGATTTATATTGCCATGATTTGAACCAACCTGAGAGCTGAACAACCAAAAGGAAGATTATATCATATACCTTTAGGCCAGCCCAACACACTTCAATTTCACAACAATGTTAGGCAATGTTTACTTGGTCTCTAAGAAACATATACTGTACAAATGGCACACACAAAAATAAACACTGAACACTGCCACTTAGACAATTTAAATTAGATTTTTTTTTTATTCTTATTATTTATGTGCTGATTTTTTAGGTACAATCTGAGGAATTATTATGAATGGATTTAAATGTATAAACCTGTGTTAAGAGAAATGTTCTGGTGGTAACTAAAAGCACAATCAAATTAGAAAAATGATTTACTAAATGGACAGAACAAAAGGGCGGTAGACATGTAGAATTTTGTCAGTGACTGATGGCCCGGTTTCTGCAGCAGATGCATATTTCCTTTTCACTGGTAACAGGACATAATCTTAATACTCACAATACACCACCACCATTTCATCTGCTCTCTTTAACCACCACTAGACCATTAAGTGCTTTTGTTTCAAACCACACCTTCTGCCCCACATCCAACATTCCTGCCCCACAGCCCCAGTCAATCTGGTTAACCTTTGGTTAACACTTTTAAACAACAGTCCTCCCTTCATCATCATCATCATCTTTCCTCTGTTCTATCTTCTTCCAAATCTCTGTTGAACATTCCTTAGCTACTTGTCATGAAACAGCAGTCAGGGCAAGCTCACAAATGTGTGAACAGATGTGAAATGGCTGCGGAATTCTCCGGAGCTTGTTTCTGGCTTCTCACAGTGGCACTAAGAGAAGGCTGTCCGCTCAGAGCAGATCACTTGACTGCAATAACTTACACCGAATCTGACCACCGCTCAGCCAGTTTTGTTAGCAGAAACTGGTTCAGTGGTTTAAAAGGCTAAATTAGACTTCTACATGTGAAAGACAAAGAAGTACACAACAGGAACGGTCCTAAAAAAGTGAGTGAGTTTGATAGGATCAGGATGTAGTCGTGTTACAGAGATGCTCGGATGCAAGATCAGATCAGCAAATAAAATAGCTGGATTCGTCGGCCAGGTGTTGCCAATATAATTACAATACAATCTGCCAATTTGCTTTTTTATTTTTCCTTCTGAGAACTCGGGAGGAGAGACTATTTGACAGATCGTGTGTTTGTCAATGTGACTAACAGTTCAGGCACTGCTTCGGTGTTTGCGGTTTATGGCTATTAGAAAACTTTAAAAAGTTATGTTTCTCTTTCTATCTTTGAACAAGTATAGTGACATTCGTTGTGGTAAATTCTACAACAAAGACTCGCTTCCTTAAAGCAGCTGCCTGGCAACAAAAGACTTTTTTAAAGAGCAACATCTTTGTCCTAAAGAGAGACCAACACAAAAAGACATGAGCGTATATGTACCTCCTGTAAATTCTTTAAATGACTATAGTGCCAGAACATTAAAACCTGTTTTAAGTATTATGCAATGCTTGTACGCACTAAACCAATGTGTTTACGATAACAACGATGATAGAACATTTTATATTGTGTGTCAGTCACATCGAGAGACTATTTAATTAAGTATTTTATTACAGCTAAAATAACTAGAAGTGGTTGGCTTGAAACCTTAAACAAAGAGTTTTTAAATAAATTGTGCCTCCTCTTACGTTGAAATCAAGGTGGATAGTGTTACAACTGTAAACAGTGAAGTGTACACTGATACCACCTCAAAGGCAAAACCTACACTGGGCAGCTTTGAAAGCATTGATCTCTTTGAGACACATCGACAAGACAGAACTAATGGGACATTTTGTTGGTTCACTTTAAAATGAAGGCCATCACATCTTTCACCATTTTACAGCATTGATAAACTGACTTATGCTACAAAATAGCATATTCAAATATAATTTTGAAAGGTAGTAATTCATTGTATGTAAAGCCATGCTAAACTAGCTAATGTCCATAAATGGACAACACTACACTCTACTGAAATGTAAGAATTATGTATTTAGCTTTCAACCGTGGATCTCATAATAAATGAAACTGACCTTATTAAGCATACCTAAATATGAAAATGTGTTTGCTTGAAATTGCAGACCAAACCCTCAAAGACTACAGACCATTTGTAGCAATAGTGAAAAATACACTGTATGAGTCAAAATTATATATTTTTTTAATAAAGATATAAAGCAAAGATCATGTTCCATTAAGATATTTTTTACACTTCCTACCGTAAAAATATACAAACTTACTTTTTGGTTAGTAATTTGCATTGCCAAGTCATGGACTTTATTTGGACAACTTTACAGCTGATTTTCTCAATACTTCATTCTTTTTTGCACCCTTAGATTCCAGATTTTTAAATGGTTGTATCTCGGCCAAATATTGTCTGATCCTAACAAAAAGCTTATTTATTCAATTTTCAGATTCTGATAATTCTTAATTAAAAATGTTTAATAATAATAACCTTATGAATGGTTTTGTGGACCTCAATCACAAATAGGCTAATCAACAATGTATTTAATTTAAAGAAACGCATCAAGCTCATTGTCATTCTTTCAATATAAGAACGTCAGCTCAAGTACCACATCTGTTATATCGCAGATGAGCTTAAGAAAGAGAAACATTAGTACGTCTCCTAAAAGTGAAAACCGAGATGACCTCAGGTACTTTCCACCAAACACAGGTGTCCACTGACATGCATGAACAGTCTTCAGGTCATTTTCTAGATGTTTCCCTGTCCTTATGTTGTTCTACATGGAATTGACTAAAGGGCAATGTGATAATTTCTATAAACGCCATCAGAACTAATAGTGGAAACCATTTCCACCACGCAGCATATCAGGTTCATATGACATCTGATTGACTCAAGATTAAAAGGTGTGATCAAACGCAGAAAAGTCTAGAAAGTTAAGCCAGTTTCAAATCGTTTCACACGCATGCGGCAGTTTACAGAGATAATAAAATAAACTATTTGACAATGACATGTAACACGGTCATTTTTCCATCCTATTTTCGCTGTGATAGGCGATCCCTCCAAGGATGCTGTCAGGGGAGGCAGCTGTAAAGTTTTGAGACACAGGCTGTAAAATGTTTTTCTTCTCCTTTTCATTTCATACCGAAAAACCTTTAACCAACTTGAAACTCACCAAACTTATGTAACGGAGACAAATGTCCTTATCCCGCCGCTTTATTCGGACCTCCGCTGAGTTTACCGAAGGTGAGGTCGAGTTTCGTTGTTTGTAATAGTAGCCGAGGTCTGAAGTCAGAAGTCCGTCTGTTTATAAAACAGGCTCAGGTGATCATAACAAGCTCCCTGTGTGACAGACAGGGATGAGCAGATGTGTGACTCTTATTGAGATGTGCAGCTTCGTCACTTCCTGTTACCCAAACAGCTGAAGGAGGTTGCTCAGTAAGTGCGATGTGTCAGCTGATGGGTTTGTAACATGAGAAAATGTCAAAAGACTTCTTGAGGGAAACGGGTTCATTTTATATATGATTCAGCAGATCTGTCCATTAAGCTATAGAACGAACATACTACATTACATAATCCATTAAAGAAAATAAACTTTTTTTTTTTGGAAACTAATATCTATCAAGCTACATATAATCAGATGACACAAGCTGAGGTTAGTGAATGTCATGCTCTTGAGGTCCTATGAAGTAGAACGTGAAAGTGCAGGTGGAGGAAAGGGTGAGGTCGGGATGTGTGATCACAGATGTATATATATTCTATATTATAGATAGTGTGTGTGATCTGTGTGTGACTGCTCTCTCTGGGTGTGTGTCACAAACCTGCGTCCCAATGATGTGCCTACTAGTTCTACGCCCTTAAAGTATGTACTCTTTTGGTAAAAATAAAGGTACACACTTTTGAGTGTATAGAAGAGTAGGCAAGCTTTGGGATATAAGGTCATACAACTGCGTCTTAAACGGACCGCTCTGTCGCATAATTACACGCACCCTGTCACTGTAAACTGTCAATCATCTTCTCATCATCCTCCACATTTAATTTGATTTAACTTCCCACCGAGAGAAATGGAGTAGTAGGGAACTTTGATCTGCCAGCCGTGGGTATTTACACGGTGAACTCTGCTCATATTTTTTTGCATAGCAGATTGAAAAATTAATGGCCAAACGGGTGTTTATAAAAGTTCATAAAAGTTCACATTGTTGTTGTAGATGAAATATCCTATAAAAAATAAAAAATTTTTTACCAGGTTGATTAGTAACTCAAATCCCTTTATCTAAACGTATGTGTATCCGTCAGTTGCGCACATCCACCATGTTTGTAGTTTTAGACAGTAAAAGAAAGGTTTGTAGTTGACAAAGACTTTATCAAAGCGCATTGTGGGTAATATTAGGTAGGTAAGGCAAGTTTATCTATATAGCACATTTCATACACGGTGGTAATTCAAAGTGCTTTATAGAAAAGAAAAGAAAAGAAAAGAAAAGAAAAATAAGAAGAAAATCAAAACAACAAAATATGGAATTAAAAAACGTTGAAAATGATATAAAATTGATTTAAAAGGTTTAAAATTAATTTAAAATAGTTAAGATTAGAAAATGATTATACATAAAAATAGTGCAATGAGTTTGGACATTGCACAGTGCTCATTCAATAAATGCACAAGCTAAACAGATGAGTTTTGAGTCTGCATTTAAATGTGGCTAATGTTTTAGCAGTTCTGATCTGTTCTTGAAGCTGATTCCAACTGTGGCATGTAACTGAAAGCGGACTTTCCTTGTTTTGAGTGAACCCTTGGTATTTCTGACTCGATTCTAATGATCTAAGTGGTCTGTTAGGTTAATATTCAGTGAACATATGTATTTAGGTCCTAGGCCATTGAGTGATTTAGAACATGTAAATGTACTTTAAAATCAATCCTTAATGTAACTGGAAGCCAGTTAAGGACCTGAGGACTGGTTCTAGTCAGAATCCTGGCAGCAGCGTTCTGGATGAGCTGCAGTTGTCTAATGGTCTTCTTGTGAAGGCCGGTCAGGAGACCATTACAATAGTCCACCCTGCTGGTGATAAAGACATGAACAAGTTTCTCCAAGTCTTGACTGGAAATAAAAAATCTTATTCTTGCAATGTTTTTTAAATGATAGTATGCTGATTTAGTTACTGCTTTGACATGACTACTGAAACTGAGGTCCGTCTCCAGAATCACACCAAGACTTGATTTTTAGTTATTGGACCCCTAGTTGAGGTATGCATTCACCTTGAGAACTTCATCTTCG
Organism: Carassius auratus; assembly: GCF_003368295.1. Lineage (NCBI taxonomy): Eukaryota > Metazoa > Chordata > Actinopteri > Cypriniformes > Cyprinidae > Carassius > Carassius auratus. The sequence continues at coordinate 17,883,184 of NC_039249.1, forward strand.
TTTCCAAATGCAGGTACTTCAGTTTTTTTTTTTTTTTTTCTTGTTTAACTGAAGAAAATTCTGGCACATCCAACTGTTCATTTCATCAGTGCATTGGCAGAGGGAGTCAATGGGGCTGTAGACATTCGGCGATAAGGCTTTGTAAATCTGGGTAAATTTGGCAATTTGGTTATTATATTAGCCATTAGAGTGTGCATAGATCCACACTTCAAAAATCTAAATAGTAGACCACCTGAGGGACTTCTGGTATAGTCTTTTCAACATATTATGCTTTGGGACACACTTATTTTAATCTCACATACTATTTAGGATGGATAGTATGCACATTGGGACGCAGGGCAGCTCTCTCTCTGTTTAAGAGTCTTCCGGCAAGACACATTCCAGGTGCCATACCACACAGTGATGCAGCTCGTCAGGATACTCTCGATGGTGCCTCTGTAGAAGGTGCACATGATGGGGCGTGGGGCTCTGGCTCTTCTCAGTTTGCGGAGGAAGTAGAGACACTGCTGTGATTTCTTGGCCAGTGCTGCGGTGTTGTCAGTCCAGGAGAGGTCCTCTGTGATGTGCACACCCAGGAACCGCACCGCTGATGGTCAGAGGAACATGCTGAGTGTGTGCTCTCCTGAAGTCATTCGTCTTCTCCACGTTTAGAGAGAGATTGTTGTCACTGCACCACCTGGCCAGGCGGCTCACCTCGCTCCTGTAGTTTGTCTCATCTCTGTTGCTAATGATACCCACAACAGTCGTGTCATCCGCAAACTTAATGAAGAGGTCGGAGTTGTGTGACAGTTTGCAGTCGTTTGTCAGCAGAGTGAAGAGGAAGCATGTATTGTTTATGTTTCCTTCAGAATTCAACCAAATGATTGCATCTTAGTAGAAAGGTTGTGATGCAGGCGTTGAATTCTTGTTGCCTTTACCTTTCCTGTCGCCACCTGTGAAGGTCTGGACTGAAGGTTGAAGAAAAGGAACAAGGATGATTATTCATGAGTGACCCTGTGTTTATTTATTTAATTATTTGTGTGTGTGAAAGAATGTTCCAAAAAGTTTGTTCTGGAATTTGATTCAGACATTTTGTCAGGAAGCACATTAAATGTCAAATGGCTCATATCATGTTATTACTGACAAGGTGAAGACAGAGATTAAAAATCTTGTACAAATACAGCATGAACATTAAAATATGTAGACATATATATTTTTAGGTTTTCCAGCTACAGCTTTAAAGCTGTATTGTGTTCTATTATCAAGGAAACGTGCTGCATTTCTAAGTATTGGCCAGCAGATGGTGAACATTTCTTTCTTTTGATCATGCATTCACGTATCCATTCAACCACGCTATTATAGTGAACTATTAGCCAATAATAATACCAATATGTGTATTTTCCAACATCAATAACTCAATTAGACTCTTATCCTGTAATAACTGAGGTCTTGGTTTATGAATACTGCATATTAAAACTGATACAAAATGTATTTCTAGTCGTGCTACAAAACCTCCACAGGGAGGCACCCTTGGTCTTCTAGTGATGTATTAAACCAATTTCTCAGTCTATGTCTATATGCGTCTGTTGATTTTTTGATACATTAGAAATTAAGATAACTGTAATCATGTTACTGTCAATTCTACCTATCTATCTATCTATGGAAAATCAGATTTTGTGTCCACAAACAACAACAAAAAAAGACCCCAGGTGACCAAGGGTAAAAAAAAAAAAAAAAAAAGGTAACCAAGTACATTAAGACATATTAGAGTCAAAGGTTTTAACAGAGGGGATTCAGGATATCCCTTTTTATCATTTTTAATTAATAAAATGTTGTATAATTATATACGAGCAAACCCATCTGTAAAAACCTTCCGAATATGGATAGGAATAAAACACAAAAATGTATGGAAGTGCTACTGAAGTGGGAGTTTCTGTACAATGACAAAGAGAAATTATATATTTAAATGAACTCATATATTTAATACTTGTTTTACAAAACACGACGTCTTTAACAACTCAAGCCAGTCTACATTAGAAATCCTTTACCTCCCTTTTACAAAAAAAAAAGCAGTCAGACCCTGTTAAACGTAAAGGGTTTTATAAAACCCATTAATTGTTCCTAATGAATTCTCTGAAATGAAATCTCTAAGCTTTCATATTCTGGTGTGAAACGACTTGACCCTAAGTGCAATAATAACATTTCTAAAAGCTATATAAAATACCTTTGGTATATCTTTGCACGTGGATGTGATTGATGACCAGAGGCATTAAGTTTGCGAGCTATAATCCATTATAAGGTAATAGGCCCAAATAAATCTCCCCATAATTAAGAGCAATCCTTCATAGCTATAGGACAAGTTGGTTTTTTAAGACCCAATTACCCCCGTCTGAGATTGCTGCTAAAACGCTGGAGATTCGGTCAGAGAGAGAAGAGTCCAGAGGCGGAGGCTGCCAGAATATATGGAGATGATCCAAGGAGGAATAAAAAGTTCCCCCTGCTCTCCGGCCATCTCTTGCTCTCATAGCAGGACCCTATTAGATTTATGTCAAACGCACACACCCTTAATTTATGTCGTACAGATAATGCATTTGCGGTCTGGACTTGCCTCCTTTCTTGTTCCATCACTGGATGTTTCTTTAATTATATGTCAAAGGCCATAAAACTCAAAATGAAATTGTCATCCCACAGTTGTTTCTTAAATACATTCCATTTCAACAAAAGATGCTAATATCTCCAGTGCAAATAAAAACTCAAAACATATTTAATCATTGCAATACACTCCGATACATAGATTGAACACCTGTCTTTGTCTTCCAAAAAAAAATCATTCAGGCACATACACTTAAAAGTCGGTAGACACACATCTTTAGACAAACTTTGCTTGTCCTTTCTAATAAGCAACATCAAGACAAACTCTACACATCAGTGTTCGTAAACAATCAGATATTCAGCACCTGTGTGAAGTCATCTATTCCCATTTAACTGATGTTGGGAGACGGGCTATTACTGACAAGGTGAAGAGAGAGAAATGAAAAGTCTTGTACAAATGCTGAACGTGAACGTTAAAAGATGTAGACATATACATATTCACATGTCCATCACCATCAGCTCTCTGCCAAGCAACCGACATGCTGAACCCAGTCAAGTAGCAGCAAAAAAGGCAACCAGAGGATGTTGACAGGAAATACTTCAATCCTCTTCAGTTTACTAAATTGTTCTGTGCTACAGCAGATGTTGGAGTAGTGTCCAGTACACAATCCTTGGCTTTGACACTTTTCCTTCACTCATCAATTTGACTTAAAAACCTCCCCTTGAACCACTTGGATGTCCGCAAAGTCTGTTTTTATTTTATTGCACAAATGTTAGGATCATATCCATTGCTATAATGCCAAGGCCCAATGCATGGAATACATCATTACAATTTTTTTTCTATTAGGTGAATGTCTCGGAATCAGCCAATTCAAGTCATCTTAATTGACATGATTAAAACAAGACGACTATACACTATTTTCTGTGCTACCACCCCTGTTAACCTCACGCAACTCTTTTTTTGGTGGCATATTAGCCATCAAATATTTTTTTAGCCTGGAAAATGAATAGCTCAGTTTTCAGTGAGTGCTACACCATTAGCAAGCCCTGTATCTAGGCATGCGTATTCGTATAGCTGAAGCGGTGTGACCTAAAACCAAGCCAGCTGTTTTGTATACCTTACTGGAGACATTTCAGTCATGCTGATATATTTGAGAAACTTGTTTGGCTTGTTCTTGGGTTAGCAAGGCAAATGCATGCATTTTATTGGTAGACAATGAAATTGTGCTGCACTACGGCAACAAAGAGCAGTTGAAATCGTAAAAACGACTTTGTCTAAAAACATCTATTCTGGTGTTAGAAACGCAAAACCAAGGAAAATCTGCAAGTTAAATTTTTGCGTTGCCATTTTTATTACCTCTGTATTTCCAACATTCAGATGTCCCTGTTCAATGTTAGTGCTTTTGATCGATGGATGCCTTCTTGGATGTTGCTTTGAATTTATAAATGCATTATATACAAGATTACTTTCTTTGAAGTAAAAATAAAACGGAGCATATATTTCAACCTGTCTGTTTCCCAGCAACTTCTCCAGATCAACGTAGATCCACACAGTCTGTCCATTTTGATCATTTCCTATCTGGTCAAAAGCCAAATACTCTTGTCAGGGTTTCAAGGCCATCTAGGAGTTGACATATTCCTCAGCTGAGCTCAAAGCCAGCAGAGGATTCGATAGCATAGAGCAACTTGTTCCTCATCTGCTGTTGGTCACAGAACTCTGGCAGCTTGAGAAGGTTCATGCAAGTGCTAGCAGTAGGGAGACGCTCCAGGTCTGTGCCTCCATTATGGATGCAAAAGGCTGGGTACAGCTCCTAGAGACAAGGAGAAAGTCTCATGAACATCAATGACAACATAAAACAATACTCAACTAACACTTTTTCCAGTGACAAACTAAATCATATTTTAGTCAAGTGAAAGTGAGATTGCAATCTTGATAAAATGTGAAGATTAAAAAAAAAAAAAAAAGGCACAATTCATTTTTCTGATCCAGTTCTTTTAATGAATTGGTCAAAAACACTCAGACGTTACTGGGTTAAATCAGTCTGACACGTCTTTCACCTTCATCTTTTCACACTCATTGAATCACTCAGGGCGGTTACTGAATCAACATCTGACTCACTGCAAGTTATGATTCATTTCAGTTATGACCGCCTAGAAATGAAGCAAGCTTTGTGTACTTGTATAGTTGACCTAAAAATGAGCATTTGCTTAAAAATGTCCTCACCATCAGGCCATCCAAGATGAAGTTGAGTTTATTCATATAAACAGATTTGGAGAAATGTAGCACTGTATCACCAACAGATCATCTGCAGTGAAATGTTTCTGTTAGAATGAAAGCTCAAACAGCTGATACTAAATAATCCACATGCAATTCACACAACTCCAGTTTTTTAAAGAACAAATCCATCAGTAAAAAAAGTCCAAAAGCCCATTATCCATAATAATAACAACGTTTCCTCCAGAAAAAAAGTCCATCACCTTTCACATCGAAACCCACTGACCTATTGGTGGACTGATTTTGATAATAAACACTGTTTGATCCATGAAGATTTCAATCCTGATTCAGATTTAAATTTTCAGTTAAAAGATCTTGATGGATTTGTTTATTACAAACACTAAGCTTTCCACTTCACAAGACTTTAACTGACGGACTGGAGTCAAGTGGATTATTCTGATGTTTTTATCAGCTGTTTGAACACTCTTTCTGGTGGCACTGCAGAAGATCCATTGGTGATGTAATGCTAAATTTCTCCAAATCTGTTCTGACAAAGAAACAAATTCAGTTTTCTGGATGACCTAAGGGGTAGTACATTTTCAGCAAGTCTTCATTTAAGAGTAAACTACAGGGTGGGTGAAAAGTAACTAGGCTATACTTAATGGCTATAGAACTTGTAGCATCACTGGCTGACGCTACCGGTGCTTTCATTTTCCTATGTAATGAAGCATATATACAGTTTGTTTCAATAAATTTGTATTAGAAATATAGACTTTATTACCAATTTTTAATGCTTCGTTCTTTTCACCCACCCTGTGTTTCTTAAAAAACAGTAAAGGATCACACAGAGTCTACATTGATTGCGATCATTTTGACGTGCCACATCGTACAGCTATACACTGAAAGCCAAAGTTTCAAATCCATTTGTACAGTTAGAATTAGCGCAAACACATGGGGGGGGGGGTCAGAAATAAAATGGGGCATCAGTATAAGTTCAATGACAAAACCACTGAATACAACAAGTTGTCTTAATTTACGTCAAGTGACTGTACTGTACGGTTGGGTAGTAATAAAATGTTTAAATAATAATAAAAAAATACTAATGCACATTTTAATTGGGCAGCATCTGTGCAGATAAATGCAACAAACTACAGCCTGATATCACATTGATGCAAAATCTATACTTAAGAAGAACTTTTCAGATCTGTGAAAGGTTACTGGAACAACAACAAGATGGGCCTAATGAAAAAATTCTCCACGTGGCTGCAAGGCTCAACCCCAAAATGAACCTGATTAAACCTGCTTTAACCGGCCAATTTTTCTAACAATTAAGGTATTAAAGTATCGTTGCTTATCGAGAAAGTGTCACGGTGGGAGCCATCATTTTGAGAAAAGGGTATCCATCATCTTTTTTAAATAGCTCTCCGTGACAGGGCTATTTCTCCCCTAATGAATTCTGGGGTGTTTAACGGCACCTAATTAAGGCTGAGCTGGCTAAAGAGGCAGACGAGGTGGGAGGCCATCTCCCCTTGATCTGTCTCTCTTCGTCTTTTTCCTCTTACTCCTCCTTTCCTCAGAGCGTCTGCACCAAAGTCAAATTCATTAAACAGCCCCACTTTAATTTTGGCAGTAACACATATCTGTGGAATTGCTCGGAAGCTATGATTTTTCCCCCACCCAAATTCACACAGGCTAAAGTAATCTGCTTTAAACTGATGACAGCTATTAAAATCTGTAATAAAGTCAATGAAATGCCAATTACTGTCCTTGGTTAGTCTAAGCAAGGCATAAAAACACATTTAATGATGTTTCTGTTCTCCGGATTTTGCTGAGTGTAATAAGACTTCACACTGTGACAAACAAGAAAAAGACTTTCCTAGAGACGGAGACAATAATAATCTTGTTAAATAAGAAAACTGTTGGTAGATGAAGTTGGTAGAATAATTCGTAAGCTGTCCAATGCTATTCTCTTACACCAATATTTTCTGGCCTTTGATTACCCGCTAGATCCAGTCAACATTAAGTGAGAGCCACTGCAAGTTCAACAGGGCATTTATACGTTTTTATCAGTCAGATGGATTTTACACACCCAGTGGCACTTGGCAAAGCCTCAGATAGCATTACAATGCTAAGGGGCACAACCTCTTTAGCACAAATAGAGGCCCAGATAAGGCCTATCCTGATAGCTGTTATAATGTGAAAATGATTTGTTACAATGAGCCTGTTTGCTCATACACCCTTGTGTAAATTAATGACAAAACATATTCTGTTCACTTCATTATTTCTCCGTTAAGACAGCACACCTTAGAGCGAGTAGAATTCTTTGCGGTGGGGATCCTGATAACTTTATTGAATAAAAATGGAGAAAATGGGACAAAGTCATCAGCAGGTGTGAGCTGTTGTGAACTTTAGCTGAACTCCATTTGCGATAACAGTGGTGCAAGTCATATCGATGCAGCTGAGTTGGGTCATGTCTGTATATTTCACTTTTCCAGTGAACCCATTTAAGGCACCATACAAGCTCAGAGGAATCATTAACTTGTATTTAAAGAGTTCAGACACAACAGAACAGAGTGTCAGATGTCTTCTACAGATTAAAAGTGAATTCATTCAATTCATATTTTCAGAGGGTTTTGGCCCTCACTGACCTTGAAGCCTAAGAGCGGAGGTCGTGAGCAGCTTGTAACAAACTTGAGCAGCTTGCGTTTCTCCTCATCGCTGAAACTCTCCACCACATCCCAGAAAATTGTGATCACTGGATGGTTTGCTGAATAACCACCTGAGTAATGCAGCAACAGTTGAGAAAAACAGAGAGGTTAAGAATATAATGCAGGAACTCGAAGTCTAACCCTTATGAATTATCAGATAATACTGCATGTCTGCTATGTGCTTTACTTCAAAACATGGATCTAAAATTTGAAACCTTTTTTATTACATCATGTTTAAGTAGAAGAAAAGTTGACACTTGAGGCTGGATTACACTACACAACTTTTAAAATCGGAACAACTTGAAACCACCTTTGAAAAGACTAGACATCATACATGACTGAGGATCACACAGGACAAAATTGTTAAGTCATTCTAAAGACAACAAACTCATGCAGAAACATACCCCTCGCTGCTAGAAGATGCATGAAAAATTTAAACAATGGGTCTCATTCATGAAACACGAGCAGAACAAATTTTTGTGTAAATCGCGTGTAAAGTGGTTTTGGCGTAAATTTTTGGATTCATTAAAACGTTCGTATTTTCCAAATGTTAGTTGGTACGAAAGAAATCTACACCTGCTCCCAGCCACGCGTAAATAGTGCGTTTAACATCTGAACGTTTTGCTCATTAATACGGCTGCATTTTAATTCACCTTAATCGGGTACATATTTACACAGCATTTTGAAAAAAATATATATAGTAATTACATAGGCCTACGGTTTTTCTTTTTACTTTTATTATGCGAGCTAATAATAGGATCTGCAAACGGAACACTTTAATCAAATAATTAATTGCTTTCTGGGAAAACTAATAGCCCCTTAATTGTTACGGAAATTGTTTCCTATAAAATGGCCAAAATCAGGCATAACAAGAAACATTTAAGATGGCTGATATAGCGCTTTTGCTAGATTTGGCAGATAGATCGCTGCGCAAAAGGCGTATTTTCAGAGACCGCGCAGACTTACTTGCCGAGAATGATGACTGGTTAATTAGTCGTTTCAGGCTACCCAGACCGGTTCTTTTGCATTTATGCAATATATTGGAGGACAATCTTAGAAGGCAAACTAGACGATCCCACAGCATTCCAGCACACTTGCAGGTGTTGTCTGTGCTTGGTTTTTTGGCAACAGGAACATTCCAGCGGGAGATTGCAGACAGGTCAGGGATATCTCAGTCATCCATGAGTCGCATCATCCCAGATGTTCTTGATTGCATAGTAGGGCTAATGCCCCAATATATAAAATTCCCCTATAACCTTGTCCATCAGTTGGAGGTGAAGCAAAGATTCTTTGCTATTGCAAACCTGCCAAACGTAATAGGAGCAATTGATTGCACACACATTCGCATTAAGGCGCCATCACATGATGCATTTCCATTTCTAAATAGGAAAAACTATCATTCCATAAATGCGCAACTAATTTGTGATGCTAAATGTGCACTACTTAATGTAGTGGCCCGCTGGCCGGGTGGTACTCATGATAGTTTCATTCTTCGGAGAAGCTCAGTTGCTAGATGTTTGGACAGTGGTGCAGTAACAGACGGATGGCTAATTGGTATGTACAATTTTATTTATTCACAACATTTGACAAATATTTGACACTTTCCCTCCCCTCCCCTACACTCAGGTGACAATGGTTATCCCCTGACACCATGGCTTATGACCCCATTGATAAATCCCCAAAGCCGACAGGAGATGGCATACAATGAAGCACACGCAAAATCTCGGTCAGTTATTGAACGCACAAACAGTATCTTAAAGGGGCGCTGGCGGTGTTTGGACACATCAGGTGGTACACTGTTATACAGACCAGAAAAGGTTTGCAAAATAATAATGGCCTGCTCCGTTCTACACAACATTGCCATGGAACATGGTCTGCCAGACCCAGAGGATATAATTAGACCTGATCATGGTATGGTGCCTCCAAGGTTGCCTATCCAACACATAGACATATCTCATGCTGCAATTGCAAAGCGACAGGAACTAATTCTACGTTTCTAAGAGTATGTATGCATTAAAAAGCAAGCGCACAAAATAGTTTCAGTAAACTTTATTTCTTCGGTTTAATAGCATCACATATTTCTCGTAGGCTTCCACTTATTTCTTTTAATGTATCATTTATTGCCAGCACAGCTTGACAAATTTTGTCTTGCTTATCCAGCACTTCCTGACTTAAAGCCGTCTTCTGTGCAGAGGCAACACTGCGGGATGCTGCTGGATATACCGGTTCAGGAGCCGTAAGATGAACGGATCCGGTTGCCGTTTCGGTGGTCTCACGGGCGGACACAGTTGGCATTTGTCTGTCTTTACAGAAAAGTAAAATCTGCTCAAATGTAAACCGCTTTGTGTACTTCCTCTAAAATTATTTGTTATTTTACCATGTCAGCTGGCCCCAAAAAAATTATGAAGCCTTACCATTTGATTGTGCTGAAGTGCTTTCCTGCAAAGGGGTTTCATCACTGTCACCATCGGGAATTATACCCGACAGAGAGGTTTCGCCAATAACGCTAATGATGCGTTCATCGCATGGAGATATGCTCGATGATGATGGTGGTCCTCCTCCAGTTTGAATACGATTTTTCCGAAGTGAACTAATTCGTTTTTTGCAGTCAAGCTTCATGTCGAACCATTTTCTTTTCACTTCTGGGACTGTTCGATTAACAGATGAAACTCCATTAACAGCATCTGTAATCTGCTGCCAAGCTTCCTTTTTTTTAGGACCTGATACGCCACTATGTACGCTTGAAAATAAAATGTGGCGTTTTGAATGAACTTCCGATAACAAAACTTAAATTTCTGCAGCTGAGAAATTTTTCTTTTTCATTCGCTTTTGAGAAGACATGTTGAAATCCTTCGTTTGGTGTCATAATATGATGCCCATATATAGTTGTCAGTCTGATTTAATGGGCGGGATTTATGGTAATTGAGAATGAGCGTGCACGCGCGTCCCATTTACGACTGATTGGAATTCATTAACACACACACACATTTCACTATCACATCTGACGTTTACAAAGTTTTTGTGAATCAGGAGAAGAGTTTTCGGGAAGTTCTCTTTACGCGCAAATCACTCAGATATTTACTCGTATATTTACGAATGTTTCATGAATGAGTTCTAAAATTTGTGCAAAATATCAAACATGGAAAGTGCAGCCAAAAGAGCCCATGTTACACTTCTCTTTATCTCCTTGCACTGGCTTCCGGATGCAGTTCACATCAAGTTCAAGACATTGATGTTTGCGTATAGAACAGCCTCAGGCTCAGCACACGCCTATATCCACTCACTTCTATGAATCTACATCCTCTCCAGAACTCTGAGATCTGCTAGTGAGCGACGCCTGGTGCTACCATCACAGAGAGGCTCAAAATCACTTTCCAGAACATTCTCGTTCACCAAAACTGGCTGTTGGAATGATCTTCCCACCCCTATCCGGAACGCTGAATCCCTGTCTTTCTCTTTACTTATTCCTTCCCTTTCTAGCTTGTACTTATATGAACAAATGCCTGAAACTTGGTATTATGAAAACTTCCAAATTCACCAATTATATCCAAGTCGCTTTGGATAAAAGCATCTGCAAAATGACTAAATGTAAAAAAAAAAAAAAAAAGAATAATAAAAAAAAAAAATCTTTTCTGTGCACATTATACACATGAAATGCATGTATCATACATATGTATCTACAGACTGACATGAGCTTCTGGCAACTAACAGCAAATCCTCCATGATACTGCAAATCAAGCTCAAATTTGGGTAAAAGCTGTTTAGTGTAATCCAGTCTTTATGGGCGGTACCAAATACAAACAATATAAATCAAATAACAACAAACCCACTACCTAAGCTTTATTACTCATTAATGAATAAACTATAAATTCACATTTAACCTGTGTGTGCTTTTGATCTCCCTTTCTAGCAAATACAGAATACAAAACAAAATAGCTACCTGATTTCTCTGTAAGAAAAAAAGACAAAGGCTCTTAAATCAAGCTAAATCTAAAATAAAAAATGAAGTGACTAATAAAAGGGTGATGGGTGTTCTTGCAGTACCTGAGTAGTTGGTAAATCTCTTCAGGTCTTCCAGACAGATGGGCACATGTGCACCAGAGATCAGTACCTGTAAATACAGAAGGACTAAGCTGTTTACATTTAATTAATGACCACAAATAGGAGCATTTAAAGTAGAAGTAAAGAAAATTATAATATCTGCTAATCTTGTTATTAATAATCTTTTCTGACACTTTTCTGACTGATTGTGTGCGTCTAGACAGATGTCCCTTTTCCTCACATTTTCAGTGTAAAGTATGTGTTTGTGCTGCTACCTGAATTTCCTGCTGATCAAACATGCGCAGCCACTCCAGGTTGACCACGTTAGCCAGACCCTGTCGAAAGGCCAGGCAGTGAGCTCGGATCTGTTTGTTCAGACGGTAATCGGCCACTAAATGGATGTAGGCTATACTGTTGGCTGTGGTTACCGGTATGTCCTTTCCCCCTGGTTTGAGCTCGACCACCTGGAAAAAGGCACAAATAGATGGAAGTGTGACATGCACCATCACCCTGGGTTCAGTGATGATTTAATTCCTTGTTGAAAGTGGAACAGTACAGCTGCAGAGGAAAGTGCTGAAGGCAACCGAGGAAATTAGTGCACATGGACACCCTTTACCTCGCTAATGAAGAGGAAAGTAAATAAAGGTTTACTTTTACTCAGTTACCCCAGCTATTATAAGAAAAAGTCATCAAACAAATGTTTTTTTTTTTTTTTATGGAAATACAAGTTTATCAATAACAACTATTATTTAAATGACTACTTAGGCTAAATCTACCTAGCCTGGTAATACCAAACTCTGCTACTTCGTTTTGCTTGGTAGACAGTCTGGAAGGGCATAACTGACAAGTGTTTTCTTTCTCGCGGGGGGCACTTGTCTGAAGTTTAAAATCATCGGTTTCCCTCAAGCCAATCACATAGCGTTTGGTTATGAAGTGCGTTATGCGCCGGCTAAGCCGTCTCGAACTTCCACTGTAAACACAGGTATGCAGCGGAAAAAAATAACATTGAGCAAGATTCGCTGACTTTTTAACCTCATTCTGCCTCATTTTCATTTATTTTGAAAAGACAGTATTCTTTAAATAAATCTTTATCAAAGTACAAAGCCTGTAATTACATAAGAAATTATAGTTTAGCTTTCAGACACATTTGTGCCGCATGAGAGAGGTAGGATTCATGAGCACAAAGCTTCATTTTGCAAACAACTGAGTGCGCAAGCCTTTAAAATATACTATATATGTATACTAATGTATATATGTATATTTAAAGTATACTATATAACTATACTACATATGAGAGACAGTTACATAATCAACACTGGTCACTGTCTAGTCTCGTTGCATCTTTTCTGTTAAAAATAACAGTGGACAGTGGTTTGTGTATGTTGATGCTTAGCCAAAATTCGTTTAGCCGCCCTGGCTCGGTTGGAAGAGGTGGACCAGAGCACGGTTTAGTTGGACTTGGGCGCAGTACGCATGTAGTGCTAACCACATCGGAGAGCAGAACTTCTGATACTTGCAGCATGATTGCGTATATATATATATATTGTGAGAGGGCCATGTGTAGCTGCATCCCAAACGACTCATTACAATAAACCACAAATACAGCGTTTCCACTGAAATTACCTGGAACAATTGGACCAGGAACTTTTTCCCCAGAAACTATTTTCCCCCCAGACCTGTTGCTTTCTGTCTTTCCACAGCAGTCTAAAGTACTGTGAAAATTAGGCAAACTAGTCTCGCGTTTCTCAATACAAAGTACGAAAATTTTGGACTTGCATCCTTGGTAGTTCGAACTTTGCGCATTCGACTCAAGAGTGTGACGTCTGTTTCTAAAGTGTGATGTCTGTTTATAAAGACACAAATCTGGTAATTCTGCAAACAGCAGTGTACTTGATAACATCAGTCAGCTCGCCTTGGCTACTGCTTTTTTCCTCACTGTATATTTACAATAAAAACGAAATAGGATATCAAATACCACTGCCTCCTTTCATTTTCTTTTAAACATAATAAGTTCAGGGAAATGTATATATACAGCCATTACAATGAAACGAAATATTACATCAATTGCCTCTTTTTATTTTCATTTTAACATTTAATACAGACCAAAGATTACCTGCTAGATTTACCCAAAACGTATTATATTTTATGTTTAACCACTAAAGAGACATCAGAGCCAACAGCGGCACATATCAAAAGGACTAGACGAGGTAAGACTGCTCTCGGCGGATACATGAGGACTGAGCTCCCGCTGATCGTGTAGAGCTCACCGTCTCCGAAATCGGCAAAGCACATTTTTAAATAGGCGCTGTCTTTATAAATAAACCATAGATTTGAGTTTTAAACAACTACATTCTCACCTGAAAAACATTTAATTGACACACATTTCATGACACAATAACAGTAATATTTTGAAAATGATCCGAATAAATGGAGGTTTAAATCACAGTGCTGCGTGAACTCAACCAATCAGCATGTTTAGCGCCAAAGTCCCGCCCCCGAAAGTTCTTGAACTGTGAATAAAGTACCACCTCGCCAGCAGAGACTTTCTGAGAGGCATGTTTTTTTACCCTGAACTTTAAGTTCCTGGTTCCTGCAGTGGAAACACACCGAGTACCAGCCCAAAGTCGATAGTTCCTGGGTAAAGTTCCTTTTTTTATCTTTACATTTCGTCTGTATCATTTTATTATTTAATATTTGTTACTAAGTTTGACAAATCAACATTTTCTAAATGTAAACCATTTGTTAAAAGAACAAAAATCTCACAAACTTGAAACAAATGTGGAATTTCCCTTCATATGATAGTTTGATATGTTTATTACTTTTTTGGTGTTAAGGAGTGGCAATGCTACATATCATGTGGGATGATTAGCTCTAATACTATGCTAGACACCATTTTCTCCCAGCAGGTATGTTTGAGCTGGTCAACAGAGAAGTTCTTTCAGAGAGATCTAGACAGAGATGTGCTTTATCTCCATCAGCTAAGACTAACAACAGTTAGATCAATCATTAACAATGCCAGAGAACAAGAGAAGGAGAGAGGAGACAGAAAAGACAAGCAAAAGTGCTGTTCACCTGGGCCTCCCCAAGATCATTGTTAACCACGGTGAAGTTAAGGCCGAGGTCTTCGACATCACCTTCGTAGCTCTTGAGGAAAAGCAGGTTTCGGTACATCTCTGGGTCTAGAGAGGCCAGATGGTGGATGTCCACATCTGCACTTCTGCCCAAGAGCTTGGACAGGAAGAAACTTGCAAATGGCAATTCCACTAGCATGTTTTCATACAGTGCCTGGGGGACAGAAGAGAGAGAGAGAGATATTTAACTAAAGACAACCTCCAATATGAGCTATTTAACTGACAAAATCATTTCTTCATCCTGTGGGCTAATCTGTCTCAAATTCGGGCACTTTCAAATGAAGAAGCTCAAACTTGAAAAAACATTAACTGTATTCTTTAACTGTTGTTCCATTAAGAAGCTCAAGGATGGTGAGTCATAAAAGCTTAAGTACCGCAATAGTCCTAAAAAGACCATATCTGAGGACATTAAAATATACAGGCCTTGAATAAATGATTTCACTAAAATCCCTTGACCACATAAGCTAAATGGATTATAAATTTCCCAAATCTCCATAATGCATGCATCTAAAACATACACAGAGGCTGTAGATCAGAGCATTTTCTAAACACAGGTTAATTGTGTGACATCAAATACAGGACATTTTTTATGCAAAATAATCCACTTAGCAACATTCTTCCCACAAGCCCTGTTGTGGGAACATATGTGCTGCGCCCTCCTGAAACCTATCAATAATGTCGCTCCCAAGAAAAAAAGACGCAATAAGGATATAGAGGAACGACGCAGACTATTTTTCAAACCTTCAAGTTATTTATGGGTGTTTATTGCCAGAAATTGTGCCAAAATGACTTGGGATAAAAAGGATTAATGAATGGCCGGGCCTTTTAATATAAGTGAGTGCAGTGGCAACGCAATTAATGCAAATTGTGGCACCATCAGGAGAGTAAACGCCAACAACTTAGCAGCTGCCTTCTGTTTCTGCCAAATAAATTTGTAAATTTACAGCATTAAGAATCAATAAAAAATTTAACACACTTGCCATTAATCACGAGTTGTGACCTTCTCTTTCCTCTCTGTTGCCCTTTGGAGAGGGACAGTTAAGCACTGCTTGTTGAACTGCAGAACACGTGGTATTTGTCTGTGTGTGACTCAGTTTGTATTTGAGGATATGAGCAGACTGCAGAAGTATTCTTGTGAAAATAATTCAACAGGGGGTAAATATTTACAACTTGCTTCAAAGCTTGAATGGCTGTAAGCAGGTCTCGATACTTTAATATACATCTTTTTTTCTCCCAAGCATTCCTTTGAATGTTGTCAAAGCATGGTTTCTTCTACATCACGATCTAATATGTAATAGCAACTACTCATGTTAAAATTCAAGATTTTATTTGTTCACTAACTGATAAACATCTTAGACTGTAGATTAAAAATATAAATAGTAAGACAAAAGGGCATTATAAACATCATAAAAGCAATCATGATAAAATAATGAAAAACTAATAATAAAACAAAAGAGCAAAAACGTATAAAAAACTAAATGGAAGACTAGAGTTGTATGTTAAATAGAGCTGAGAGTACTACACTTCTTAAAGCAAAATCAAATTAGCCAAAATATTTAAAACTGCAAATATGGCTTGGGATCCAATTCTGTGTAGAGCACTGTTTAGCAGCTGCACATAAAAATCAGCATTTTCAATGATGCCTAAACTCTATTCAATGAGCAAAAAGTATAGATTTCCCAAATCTAAACTGTATTAAATCTGTATTTTCTTCACAATCCCCACAACCAAAAAAGACAAGTTTGACAGAAATATTTACAGTTTCACATTACAATCTTTCACATTAAAACATTTTCTTAAATGTTTTTAAGAATAATTGTACAAACACTCTTGCTAGAAAACGATGGTATACAATATATAAAACACTCCTGACAGGTTAAAATAAAATCTTCAACCAAAGCCAGCTATATAACATTACCTTGGTGACAAATCAGCACAATTTGCACAAAAAAAAAGTGCGATACATCAGAGAAAGTAAGATCAACAGTTTTTCTGTGCTTTTGTGTGCGTGTCTATGGTGGGCCCAGCCAAACAGCAACAGTGACGCAATTGTCATCTATACAGGTCGTCTTTATAAAAGCACTAAACAAATATCAATATCCCACTCACAGTCTGCCACTCCTTCACATATTTATGGAGAGAGAAGAAGGGTTAATTGAAAGTCAAATTCAAATTAATCTCGTCACCTTAATTGCTTTGCCCATTACTACGGAGCGGGGGCAATTGAATGGAATAAGATCAGGAAAGTAAAGGGCCCGGGCCAGTCATTCCTCAAGGCAAGAGCTCAGTTATGTCCCTTCAATCTTACAAGGTGTGCATGTGTGTGTGTGTTCATTATAGCTCTCTAATAAGTGGCCTGAATTGCCTCTTCACAAGTGGTGTTGATGCCCGTGACTGTAAAACAGATCAAAACTCTATTACCAGTGGCACGGAGCTGTTATTTATGGTGCTAACTGATTTAGCGTCCACGGCCAAATGCGATGGCTACACAAACAGAGAAGTGGAATCATGGGCTAATGGAGTAGCCTAATTGAGCAGCGAGCTTCTTGGCATGAGGTAATTCATCTACCCTTCCCCCAGTCAATGTGCTTTGCGATAAACAATCCTGGGCATATGCATTAATGAAACTTTAAAAACATTAGCGGCTAATAAATACCAGCTAGCGGACACACGCAAGAGAAAGCCAAAACAATTGTGACAATAAATTGTAGCTCAAGGTGTAGAAAGAAGAAAACACAGGGCAAAATTAGGATAATCAGAAGACTTATCAAAATGGAGTTATTGCACAACATTTTTCACTTATTATTAACCACATAATGCTACTGTATGTATAGATTCTGAAAATACTTGCACACTGCAAATTGTAATATTTGAAGCCATATTAATGTTACAAAACTACTTTAAGAACTGATACAATTAGACAAAGTAGAGTAATTTACACGCAGCCAAACATTTCTAACGTTTTAATGGAGGTTTCCAACAAAAATGAACCCAGATAAAGGAAAAATTATTTGGATCAAATAAACTTGACTTTAAACTGCAGTGACCTCGTAAATCAAATGGGTAGGATTTATGATGGCACCTAAGCTACTCAGCCTGAGACCACTGATTGAACCTGACCTTTGACCTTCAGCATTGATCTAAATGACCCCGTTTGTGTCTGAGAGTGAATGTGAGTAAAAGACAAATCAGACAACCAAAAGGAGAAAACCCAAAGATAAGCCACTGCTAGAGATATCAAATAATTAATTTGCAGTAAAATAATTCAAATATACAGAGCCCAGTTGTAGCAGAAGATTAAATGGATTATGTGATGACCTGTGCTTGGTGAAGAGATAAAAATGTTACAATGTAGTGCAATACATCATGTAATTCTAGTCTTACCTTTCCCAGTATCCTGCCAAGGAAGTAGTAATGCCGGGTGAAGGATTCTCCCACAAGCATCTCTGCAGTGGGACTGGGATAGAGAAGACCTTCATTAGTTGTCTTGAAGAAGCCTTGGTTAGGATTAAAGCCTGACTTCAACAGCTCATTCAAGAATTCTCTGAATATTCCTCCTCCATCAATGCCAGCTTCATCTAGCCCATGTGCATTGAGCAAATGAACCCTGATCCTCTTCTTAAGATCAGGCTCTGAAATGGAGATTAACAAATATATTTAGCATGTTACAAAATTTGTCAAAAGGGTTTAAAAAAATACAATAAAATGTCAGAAATGTGTCCTTTTCTATAAAAGTCTGACGCTATACAACTAAAGAGACTTTCTAAGAGACTTGAGGTGAGTTCTTACACTCACGAGGCTTGTCCTGAATCATCTAAACTGCTTTTGTTGACAGCTGTTATGAAGTACTGTATCTAATTCCTAAGCAAGGTTAATGTCTAAGAAAGCCACATTCGTTTCGCTAAATGCTTTTTATTAGGAGTTTTCAACATCTCAGGAGGGAGCGGTTTGCCTTGTTTACCATTCTCAGGGGATAATTTGTCGTAAGCATCTTCATAGATGTAGTTCCGTCGAATGGTGATATTAATGCCATCCAAGAAAGGGCCGTCTCCTTGCACTTCACGCTTATCAGCATAGATCAACTTCTGAAAGATCTAGAAGCAGAATGAACAAAGATGATTAACATCATTTAATGCCTCAGAATCTAGGCATGTATTCTATTCCATTTAGATTTTCCCATTTAGATTTTCCCTTGCATTTCATATCTAAAGCACAAAACAATGTCATCACCAAATTACAATTTTGAATTCACAGATGACTGAATTTGGATTTTTTTAAGTGTCGTGCACAAAACACTCCACACTATACCAGTGATGGCTCTCTTACCTTCACTCTCTCTTCAAAGGGCACAACAAACGGAAGTTCGGTGAGGATTGCCAAATGTCTCTCCTCTGATACTGACAATGGTGGAGGCTCCAGTCCAACTGTGAGGAACACAAAAACTATTTCTGTAAACCTTAATTCTTCAAGTAGTCTTTTAACCTATATCTCTTTTCAAAACTACAATATCTCTTAAGCCAAATATCCTCAACAAAGATCTACTGTCCAATGCAAGTGAGGTAAGATAAAATCCTCTAGCGTCATTTCACAAGCCTGTTTCTGATATCTTTGTCACTTTTTGTCCTTGTATTTATGCATGGAAATGCACAAAGAATGAAAATGGCAAAAATAAAATAAACAGCTACAGATATAATGAAAACAATGCTCTGTTTTTTCACGTTTAGAAATCTATCAATTTATTTACCAATATGCTCTTGAATTTACATGGACAACAAAAGACAACACCGACATAAGCTCAGAGCACAGACTCAAGAAGCACAGAATTCATCTGCCTCCATCTTCATCTATCCTGGCAACAGTCAATCTGTAAAGCTCTCTATTCATCATCATCCTGACAAATACACTAGCACTAAACCCAAATTCCTCCCAACCTTAAAATGCCATTATATTAGTCCTCTTAACTAAAAAAAATTACAATTATACACTACCGTTTTAAAGTTTGCTGTAAGATTTTCAAACAGAAATTAATACTTCTTCTATTGATATAAGGATGCATTAAAAGTAACAGTAAATACAAATTCTCCTGAATTCTCCTGGCACAATTTGCACAACTCTTTTTAATATTGCCAATGCTAGAAAATGTTTATTGAGCAGCAAATCTTCATATTAAGAGTAACTTCTAAAGGATCATGTGACACTGAAGACTGGAGTAATGGCTGCAGAAAACCCAGCTTTGCTATCACAGTAATAAATTACATTTGTAAATACATTAACACAGAGAGCGTATTTATTTCCTGTATTTTTGATCAAATTAATGGCTCCTTGGTAAACATAAGAAACTTGATGTCCGCTGCAAAAGACCTAGTTCATTTTGCATCTGTACACTTGCACAACCTTGAGTGAGGTCTACTAGCAGCCTTACTGAATGCAGTATTTACAGAGCATCCCATTAAAGATCACTCAATCCCCCTCTGTCTTTCCTGCCACACACTTTTAATTAACTCAGCAGCGATTTGCCCATCCACCTGTCCTCTCCTTCCATTACGGGGACGTTTGTTTTGTATTAAAACTCCGTCCTACAAACGTTTCGACCACAGGAAAAAAAACTGCCATGGCAGCAGATGAGAAGTGTCATTCATCTAATACGCTGCTTGCATGGTGGAATGATTCTACTCAATTAGTCAGACCTCTCTCTCTCTCCACAAACCAGCCATCAAGGGGCCATCTTGGTGGAGAAATATGGCACAGCATGGTCAATACACGAGCCATTCGTCACTACCTTACAAGTGCATTTAGGGAAATGAAAAAGGTCCAGATAAACAGGCAGCCAGATGTGTCCAGTCTTAGGCTGATTGAATTTTTATGTACATATGCTCCAGGGTGGCATGGAAAAGACCAGAAACACTGGTACTAGTTAGCGTCAACACCCTCGGGAGAATTGGGACTTGCTTTGGAATGAAATTGCTTGACTGGCTGTCATTATTACTTCTTTTTTATGTGTGTATGTTTTCCACTAAACTACAGTTGAGGTTGTTCTCCATATATGGATAAGTCTTACCATCTAATGTGGACTGAAGCGGTCCGATGCGTCCCATTCTCCTGGTTCTCCACACATGTCTTGCTGAGGGCACATAGAGCTGAGTCACCTACAAACAAACAAAAAGTTAGATGACTACAAGCTATTAGTGCTTATACACACATACACATTTGAACTTATTTTTTTAGAAACGCATATCCATGTTTTAAAAAAAAACATATATACTTACATAATAAAATGTATTTATTCTTTTAAATGCAAATGCTTTACAATTATTCAAATATAACTTAAGAAGTTTTCAGTGGATTTTTACTATTTATCGATCAAAAAATAAACTGCGGACACTTTCTGAACTCTGTTTAGTAGGATTTATTCATATGATCAGCAAATGAATTTTACCTTGTCTGCTCTGATGTTGACCTCATCAGACAGCCAATGACCCGATGGACAGAACGGTCTTCGAATATCTCGGGCTTTCAGCATTTTCACAAGGTTGGTAATCACCTTTAAAAAAGAAACTAATGTTCAGCCCACTGTTCATTCACTCATAGAAATAAACTAATATCAATTTCAAATATTAAGCTACTAAAAATTTTATCAAAAACATTGTGTTTGTCATCAATTTGCCCCATGTAAACCCATTTCTTTAATAGATAATTGTTTAGCTCATATGATGGAGAATGTGCAGACAAACTTTCATTGTTCAGCCAGCACAAATAATCAGTGTGTAATTTGCTGAAACAAATCCACAGATAGTGACTTGTGCAGAAAATAAATATTACAATGAGCTAAATGTCTTTTTTATGTCTTGATTCTCTTTAAACACTGGGTAATTCACCCATAATGTCAACAAACTTCATCCAAATTCATTTATCTCTACTTTTTCTTCTCCGATTACAGGGTCTAACAAACGTCTGGCTGGCCATTTCTAGAGAACACCTATCAATCTCTGACCGAGACATGCTAACGCCAGAGAGTCCGTAATAACGGCAAGTGCAAAACTCTGTTGCTAGTGAGTTTATGGGGCAGGGGGTCCGAAGGCTCTTCCTGTCTAAGTGGACTGAATAAGCATTGGTTAATTAGCCCATCGGGTTAAGTGCAGGCCTTAATGGGTCTCTCCAAAACTCCAGCGGTGACATCCCTCTCCAAACACAGCCAAGAAGAAAGTTCCATTAGCAATATTAATACAAGCTTAGTTGATCATTTTCATTCAATTAACTTCTTTCAATTAAATAGATAGCTCGACAATAGGAGTGATAAAACATCCGGAGGGACGGCCCATGGCTGGAAGCAAACATTAGTGTGTGAGGGGTCAACAGCGTTAGAGCCGACTGTAAATTGCACATTCAATTTGGGAAATGCGTTTCTCCTGCTTGTACTTCTTTAATGGGTCGTTTTAGCTGACAGGAGACGTTTTCCGCCATCTTTTGTGGAAATCTTTCAGAGCCTTTTGTATACCGCACTGACTTGACTAGTGGAACCCAAACAATGATCTGTTCATTCATTCAGACACTTGCTGAAATAGTACAAACTTAAAAAATAAAATAAATAAGCATTTTCTTAAACCCTTTAGAATATTTGCTTTGTTCCAAACCAGGGAAATATTTACAATGTTGCATTCTCTCCTTAGGATGGTTCACTTTAACAAAGGCAACATTTCAAAGTGCACCAAAAAGTGTTTATGCTGGTCACATGTGAGTAAAACTGCCTTCTCCTTATTCAGACTCCAACTGTTCATGTTCTGGGATTCCACTCATAGTGTTCGTACAAGTTGATTTTTTTTTATTGTTCAGTGCGCGCTGACTGAATTCTGACTTGTGAAATCTCTCATCTTAAACAACAAAGTGTAAATGTATGTGCAATGCAAGAATGTTATGTAAGAGATTTATTCATCATACAATGTAGACAGGTTCGCTGATTATAATAACGGGAGTGTTTTTTAAAGTATGATGTTATTCAGTGATGTAAATGTTCTTTGCTCATTTTCTGTAGCTGTTTTTTGAATAACTGAGGAAATGGGAGCCTTATGATTAATAACTTACAATGTTTCTATTAAATTGTTATCGTTAAATACAAATTCAGTCTTATTAAAAATATTAGGATGCTTTTGGTCTTATGCTGGAATTGATTCACTTCCCAGCAAGGAAACAAAATAAATTATTAAATTAGTATGATAATATTGTACATTGGCGATCTCACAGGCTGCTGATATGATGATATGACAACTGAGCTTGAAGCTGGAATTCCTAAGAATAAAAAAAAAGCATTTTACTGCTGCACTGCTTTAAAACTATAACTATTGTTTAAATAAATTGTGTGTTTATTATTATTATTTTGTATATTACATTTTTATACATATATTCATTTTACACATTTGTCCGAACTAAGACTAATGATCTTAATTATCAGCAACATGAACCTGAACAATAGGTTTTGAAAATGAATTGTGAAGTCTGGATTCTTGTGCATGTACATTGATGAATACACAATATAACCAATAGTGGAAAAATATTTTTTTTTACGTCTATACAGACAGCTGTCTGAACTGTTTTGAGTGCACTAATCACAGGTTTGGAGTCAAATGTAAAATCTGGTAATGATTTCTTTCATTAAAGAGGAACATTCCTTTTAAAGCTGCAGATGCTAACAAGCTCCTGGAGAAACGTATGTACTCTGATATGTATCATATAATTAAATAAATTGCCTCACATTCATTTTTATAATGCATCAATCACTAAGATAAAGGTTTATAAATCATGACCTTTCATTTTTAAATGTCAATGTTGAAAAGCTCTACAAATCTACTGAAAAGATTTTTAGTTAAATGAAAGGACAAAAGAAGGTCAATGAGCTGTCAACAGCAAGCAGGAGATCTGGTCATCCTGTACACATAAATAATGAGCAAGAAGACGAGGAAGAGGATGATGGAAGAAGACAGAGAGGGAAGACAGCTGACTAATATCCTAACGCTGTTGTTCAGCTCACTTAGTCTTGGCAAACAACCTATTAATTTCCTGAGTGAGTGGTCTTCCTGCCTGGCTGATCAGCACTGATGGCCCTAACAGATGCTGAGACTATTCGCCTCATTAATTGTCAGTTCATTTAATTAGGTCATCAAAGACATTGTTAGCACTGCTAATACAGCGACCGGTTAAACGTGACGCCCACCATCCACTAAAGATATTATCAGTGTTAACGAATATTGAGTTCATACTAGTGAGAATCTTCTCAGTACTGGTAACATTTAATCCCTTTAAACTACAACACTTTATGACCGTGAATATGCCATTAATTTCAGCTATGAAATAAGAGTGTGAGATGTAGATATGGAGTGAATCACCTTAAAGAGCTGGACCCATCGTTTCTGCCTAGCTTGAATGTGCTGCTGAACTTGGCTGTTAGTTTTCACCCCGACACTGCGAAACGCAGCTACATACTCCTCTTTGTGCTCCGTCTTAGTCTCAGGATAGGCCAGCTTGATGATTCCCAGACAGGCGTCCCGCAAACACCGAGACAATGTCACCAACTCAGCCAGAGAGAAGGGCATCATCGACGTCTGGCTCTGACCTGCCGAGCAATCAGAGTCAATTATTTGTACCATTCAGTTTTCAAAGAAATTTGGCAACGAGAAACTAAAATTTCAGGAGTGCTGTAGAATTAACAAAGACCTTAATCAAAAGAAGGTGAGTGAATAAAAGACCTGATGTGTTCTAATGTATTCTATTAAATGCTTCAATATATTATGATACAGTAATTTGTACATATCTGCAGAATAGATGTTAATACCGTCTGCTGAGCCAAAGAACTCGCTGTCGTGCACAGAGATGAGTGAATGACTGAAGAGTGAACTGAAGAGATAGAAGAGGGGGATGATCCTGTTGGCGTCCTCCAGAGACATTGGAGAACCTCGAGACATCACTTGCAACAAGGGAACCATAGAGCTACACAAAAGACAGGACAAAAGAAAAATGGTTAATATCGTTAATATTATATTAAAGTACACATTTAAAAGAAAAACAATTTAGAAATCTCACCCTGTGATCATTTTAGTCTTCATAGATGTGATTAAATGCCATAGGTGTCTAAGAAAGCGAGCGTTGAAGGCTAAACTGTACAAAAGCCTGAAAAAGACAAAAAATAGATAGAAAGAATATAGATCTTTAAGTACAAGAGTTGATAATACCAAATATTATGTAGATTAATAAACACAATACCCTTACTGAACATAACCCACCACCACTTTTAGTCAAAGATGCTACAGGAACTACTCTCATCACTAAATGTTCAAATAACCACATCTCCTGCTCATAAAACCCAAACAGTACAGCAGGACTAATAAAATAGAAAAAAATATAAACAACCCAGTGAGCTGGAATTTCTCGTCTTTGTATGTGACCACAGGAAAGATTAAATGAGCCATTAAGCTTTATTTAGGTGAGGCACCTTCCATTAGTAAACTAGCGGTCTGCTTCAGGGTCGTAAACAGACCAGTGGTTCCTGTGGGGGCTCCATTTCGGTTAATGACAGCCAGAGAGACAATGTACAATGTACAAATGCAGCCTCAACTGCTTGACCGTAGAAGTAGTGTTGCTATCACAAATTAGATACTGTGTTTAGGTCGCACCAAATCATTAAACCTAACAGCCGTCACACCAGGGTGTGAGAAATCACTCTGGGGGTTACTTGTTTTGTGTCAAAGCGTGAAAGAATAAATAAAGCATAATTAGAAGTAACTGAGGGAGAAGATACAGTTAAAGCTGAGGTTAAGGTAAGATGTAAATCCACTTCACACAAAGCACTTCTGTTTACAATTTTATAGACCTTTCTGCCCAATATGCTATATTAACTAACGTTAACAATAAAATGATAACACAGCAATAGCAGAACTCTCACTGATAAATGGATGAAACGCTGAAGTAGACAAACAATTCTAAATTAAATAAAATGGACACACAAAGCAAAATGTTATCAGGTTTTCATTTTCTCAAAATAATAAAAAATGTTTTACACGTGTTTGAAATCGAATCAAAGCTATAGAACTATATTATATCTAAGTCAATGTCACTGTTATAATAACTCCATTATCTTTTATTAATATTAATAATGTGACAAGTCTTTTAAATGCATGTTCTTTGCATCTAATCACAATTTAAAATCATCTTCATAGAATTTTCAAATAGCCAAAACAAATACAGCAAGCTTAACATTAATGAGAAATTTCCATGGACAAGACCCAAGTGCGCTATTTACACTAACTCAGTCTGATACTATAATGACCTTGTTTAGTGTGAAATACCGCCATACTCTTCACTTTAAAATATGATCATGTTTTAAAGGCAACCAAGTTTGCACGCTCACTGGGCGCTTCTTTAAAGGTTGTAAATCAGAGCCAGCTGTTATACCTCTTGTAAAACTATCCCATCCACTCCTGCAGGAATTAATCTTCCTAGGCCAGCTAATTATTTTGTACAGATATCCGATAATGATAAAGTAGTGAAGGCAGGATTTATGATAAAAGCCTTCTCCTTCTGGACGGAGCTGTAAAATATAAAAATACCTCCAAAATAAAAGGAGGAAAATACAGTATGAGGAAAGAATATGTAGGAAAACATAATGGAAATCCAAGAGGTTTATTTAATGCGTGAATGAAAGCAGAACCTGCAAAAGAAGTTGCAGAAAGAAGGTGTCTCACAGAAACAATTTTGAGTTGCATCAACTTTGAAATGTGCTTTATAGGATATGTTATACTTTATTTATTTCCGATTACTCTATATTTTCAAAGAACTATTAAAAATATTAAACAGTCTTACAAATAGGTTCATTTTGTTCTGTCATTTTTGTCTATGAAAAAAGCATTTTAATTAGACCATAATATGCGTGTTAAATAGACTCAATTTTAAGAAAAGTATCTTTCCCACATAAAAAAAAAACATGTCATTAATCAAAATAAATAAGTATTTGTAGAGAAAATGTAAGCTCCCAAAATAATTTATAAGTAATATAATAAAACATTAGCTAGCAACATTTTTTTTTTTTTTTTTTTTTGGGGAAATGCTCAAAAGAAATTATTTTTAAGAAATTATAAAAAATAAAATAAAACAAAAAAAAAACATGAAAAAGAAAATGTTTTTTAAAAGTTAAAATTTTGGTTAAAGTGGGACGATTTTTTCTAAAATGTAAGGGGTTTGTGAATGCTGCCTCCTCTACTGTGAAGACTGTTTTCTGATTAAGATTTTAATACACAATACAACTTTGATATTGAGAAAAGGTATAGACTAGGATGCACACTGCATGAGTGGAAACTTGAAACTAGTTCAGATTGGTTTACTGACACCACCTTTTAAAGCTCAATGGTTTTATCTGATATCTCTCTCCCTCATTAAACCAGACGTTCTCCTCTTCCCTGTCTTTCATTCGGTCTCTCTCCATCACTTTCCTCCTTTCTTTCATTCTATCTGCTGAATCCTGTTCTCATTTTGTCAACACTGCAGAACCAGAAGTACATAAAGCGAAGGTGATTGAGAGTAGAGCTCATTACACTAATTGATGAGTGGCAGCAATTAAAACTGCTCTGGTAATAAAAAAAAAAAAAACATAGTTAGATGAGACTAAACTGCCTGATCGCAATGTTGCTTTATCGTTAAATAAAATGAAAACCAGAAGATTAAAAAAAAATGAACAATCTGCTTCTAGACCTGACAGTTTGATGTTGGGGAATCTTTTTATACACGTATAAAAGTGCATCCAGTTCTCATCTGATTGCAGCTCTTTTTATTAATTAGATTGGTCCATCATGCCTACATTATCTTGATGTAAGAGAGTGATTATGTTCATATTTCAGGGATATACATATATATTAGGGCTGTCAAAAATAGCGCGTTAATGACGTTAATTAGTTGTTTGTTGTTAATTACGTCAAATTTTTTATGCATTTCACGCATGCGCAGTGTGACAAATTATTCAGGTCAGGAAAGTCTTGTCGCTCTCTGAATTCTCAAGATAGTAAAAAACAGCGGCGAGTGCCGCGACAAAAACACCGAAGAAGCTTAAGGTTTTACCCCAGTTACTCTCAAATACATTCATGCCAAGCTCGATAAACAGAGACGACTTTGGTGGAGCTTCTTCCTGTTATAGCGTCCTGTGTTTCACACTGCCCATGCGCAGAATGCCTACATGCAATGCAGCGAAAATTACAGCTGTTTGGGAAAGCATACGCATTTACTTGGTTTTACTGGCACTTGAAGCCTTCAGAACATGAAAATATTGATCCTAAAGTATTGTGGCAGAGCAAACAAGAATGCCCAGAGTGCTGCTTATGTGATGGTGGCGCATGTTTGTGTTTCTGAGTTCATTCTTTCGAGTTTCTCTATGCATAATTTCATAGATATGTGGCTATATTTAACCACTGGTTCACCTAAAACTCTTACACTATCTGTAGTTAAATGGCATGGTTTAATATAGTGCTCAGGTAAATTTGATCTAAGTAAATGTTAAACTTTTGAAATTCAGAAAAAAAGAACCACATATTGATGAATCAATACATGAAAATTATGTATCTGTGTCCTGTTATTTATCTTTTGGTATGCATTTCAGAAAAAAAAAAATTGTACAGGTGTAATTAAAAATAGTGATTAATCATGATTAATCTGAAAACTGAAAATTCTGATTAATTTGATTAAAAATTTTAATCATTTGACAGCCCTAATATATATATATATATATATATATGAACACATACATAGCGCAAAAGAACCGGTGAACCGTTTTTTTTTTTTTTTCGATCGGTTTATTGAATCGAACTGTCCGAAAGAACCGGTTTGCCGAAAATAACCGAACTTCCCATCACTACTGGTGATCTGAGAACCGATGCAACCGGTTCTTGACTCAAGAACAAGTCAATCTATTGTTCGTTATCTGGCTCGGCTCGCTGTTCATCTTCAGTTCTCTCTTCACAGCAGTTCAGTCAGTGTACTTGAGTACATGAATTGCTCCAGGATATTGGTTTTTTTGAACTCAGAGGGAGTGTCAGCCACATTAAAAAAAGTTAACAGCTTAAGTCATTTGTGGATTAATGTTTATTGGAGACGTGAACTGTTTCAAACGATTCAGTTCGATTTGGTGAACTGGTTCAAGAAGAACCAGTTAAATAAAATGATTAATTCGCGAACCGGATATACACTGCAGTTAACACGCTCACAACAGACACGGAAGAGAAGACAATGCTGAATAAAGTCATAATTTTTTTTATTTTTGAACCAAAATGTATTTTCGATGCTTCAAAATATTCTAACGGACCCTCTGATGTCACATGGACTACTTTTATGATGTTTTTCTTACCTTTCTGGACAAGGACAGTAGACCGTACACACAGCTTCAATGGAGGGACTGAGAGCTCTCGGACTAAATCTAAAATATCTTAAACTGTGTTCCGAAGACGAACAGAGGTATCACGGGTTTAGAACGACATGAGGGTGAGTTATTAATGACATAATTTACCTTTTTTGGTGTACTAACCCTTTAAAGTCAATCAAAATTGTCTGGAGTCGCCACTGCATATATTTTACCTGACTCTGGGCACCATCATACGATGTTGCACCATCAGCGTGTGACAGATGGAGGCCATCATGGTGAAGATGTCTTCACTTGCTGAGTCTCTCCACACTAATGTAAGCAGAGCGTTAGTCTGCTGCTTGGTGTCCATCTTCTGTACACACTCCTCTGTTATATAATGCACAGATATCCAACTGCCATCCTTTAAAAAATAAGACAGAATTATAATCATCAATTTAAGAACACATTTGCACACTGTGAAGCTCTCTGAATGTGTGTGTACCTGTGCAGCAGGAGGCTGTACGGTCATTTCTTCCTCATCTTCCGAATCGCTGTTGATGTCAGCTCTACTGTTACACTCCGTCACTGGCAACAATGGCAACAGAGTCTGGAGCGCATTCAGGTACAACAGCAACCCTTCCTCGGAGAGTGAACCTATATAAACAAAATGGACAAAATAATTTTATTCACTGATCGGGCACCTTGCTAACACACAGTATATTAGTGATACTGTAACGTGCCATTAAGCAGAAGGCTTACCCAGTCCTGATTCCCCAACTGATAGCACAAAGTAAAATAGCCAGGGAGCCTGAGCTCTGGCCTGGGCAGAGGAGGCTATGGTGGCCTGAAGTGACCAAAGGAAGTTCTGAAATGGGAAAGCTAGTTTTGGGTCTGACAAAGCTGGCACAAAGAAATGATAGATTTGTTCAGTGAAAGGCACTGAAATGAACTCCTCGGTGAAGGCTGAAAAAACAAACTGCCTGTGAATCAAAGAAGAAAAAAAAGGTTGAGAACCTGTGAATTTATTATTATTTATTGTAACTGTACTGTATGTTTCAGTCTGCAATAAGGACATTACCTAATTCTTTTTTCTATACATCACAATGAATAGAAATTTTAATACTAATATACTTCCCAATAAATATACAAACACATGTATGCACATGGCTATTTGTGCATCTATGAGACAACAAATTCAACAACCTTTTTCTTTTGCCAACAGAAGAGCTCTGACTTAGAAGAACGTAGTTAGTTTCCCTAATTTAAGCATACATATAAAAAAAATAATAATAAATAAATAAATAAATAAATAAATAAATATTTTATTTAACTGACATTACAGTAATACAATAATTCTAAAGGATGTATTTTACCATTGCCTTATGGACAAAACGTTTTAAAATAAATAGAAGTGACACCACCATAATTTGATGTATCCACACTGGAATTAAACCTTACAAATTAACCCCTAAAACTTCTGAATAGTAGTGTAAAATTATTAAAAAAACATTATTTTTTAATTTTTAAATGTTCATTTAAATCACAAGGTTTTGGGGGGAAACATGGTTTGTCTGCTTACATGCCTCTGTGTGTGTGTGTGTGTGTGTGTGTGTGTGTGTGTGTGTGTGTGTGTGTGTGTGTAAGAGAGAGAAAGAGTGAGAGAAAGAAAGAGGGCAAACACGAAACTATATGCACAAGCTTCTTCTCTCGCGCTCATGTCGTTCTTCAGAGAGAAAAGCAAAGAAAACAGCAGTGTCCGTCAATCAGAGTGTTAGAATGGAGGGTAAATGTTGTGTAAACATTACATGTTGAGTCAATGAGTCTGTCTGGGGTTTACTACTCTCTGCAAACACAGCAGTGAGAGAACTACTGTCCATTGGTCCCCTGGAAGGATAAAGCTAACGGTCTGCAATAAGCGGTCAGTGTGCAGCCTTTTACTGAGTGGGACCCATGCAACACACACACCAAAACAAAGACATTCCTCTAACAGCTTCAACTAAATGCTCTTCTCAGCATGTATAGAATAAGAGGCAATGAATCATTTGAATCAATTAGACTTTTTTTCCCAGTATGCACCTCTGTGAATATGTACCTGGTATCTGGGGGGCAGGAGCTGTATGTAAAGTGCAGAGGTTTGAGCGTGTGCTCCAGCAATGTCTGTGCCAGTGGAATGGAAGGGGCATCTCTATACTCTAGACTCGATGGCAACTTGTGATTCACTAAAACATACAGAGATCTGTAGTAACCTAAAAGAGAAAAAAAAATGATTACGATAGATAACGGTTGCAAACTTAAGCTAAATTAAAAAGAGTATCTTACGTAATTTCTCTAACTAAATATACTCATCTGTTAACCCTAATGAAGATAAATCTAACATGGGGCAAAACTCTGTACCTTTCTCTACCATATAGTGCAATATTTGTTCAATTAGTGCAGTGACATAGTTTTCATCCTGTAGAAAGGGCAAGTATGTTCTCTCAGATGAAAACACCTCCAGCATCCTCATCGGGACGGCCACATTTAGACTGTCATCCTCAAATGCTTGCAATAACCTTAAACAGACAGAGAAAATGCTTAGCAGCCAACCAACAAGACGATCTAAAGGTTTACATGTGACTGTGATTTATTTTGGGAATGCTTCTACACAAAGCGGTATCTGAAGACCATCTCATTTTACCTGCAACAGTGCCCCAGTATCCTCTTGATCTGAAACAGACAGCTCTGTCTTTCTGGCCCCGTCAGCAGCTTCACGAACTGAGCATGATGCTTTACCAAACTCTGACACATCCAGATCTACACAGTTAAGACATTAACCTCCATAAATGACAATGAAGGTTCATGACTTTATAAAGTCAGTGACACCATAACAATACCAATCTGTCCAACTTCTTTTTTCTTCAAAACACATTAAAATGGCAAATAACAAAGCATCACTGAGCCTCATCTGGCAATAACACCTTTTTAAACCTGCAGTCCTTACCATTCTGTGTCTGTCTTCACTAAGTCTGTAAAAAAACAGAAGCTGGCGAGCAAGTTGGCTGAGTATGGCACTGTCTGTGAGCTGAGGGCCAGATCCTGACTGGCACTGACACACACAGTGGTCAAAGAAGCCCCTCTGAATGGCATACTAAAAGAGAAAGAGTAATTAGGAATTTAACAAACAGTCTATCAACTACAAGAACACAAACATGCTCTCTGTTTAAAGAAAGTAAGTGTTTAAACCACTGTCACATACTTGCTGTTTCCTGTCTTGGTATCCCCTTATGTATGACTGAATGATGATTGCATTTTTTAGTCTTTTCCTCTCATCCTGTGGAAAAACAAAGATGAGTTTGCAACTTTAAGTTTCATATCCTCATTTCGAGCTCTAAAATGAAAATATATATTATGCAGAAATACTATACACGTCATGGGTACAATGGCAGCAAAAAGTATTTTTACTCTCAAGACACACTTGAAAATGTTACTGCATTCGATCAATTAGTCAACCCAAGCTTTTATTTTATATTTTTTACTTACATCAGTTTTACATTTATTCATTTAGCAGACAGTTTCATCCATGAAGAATACAACAAGTGATTCATCATTAAGAAGTGCTCATAATACAAAGTTTTAGACATTATTTAGAACTTTTCTGTCCTATTTTTACCATAAAACACAGCACTTTAAAATCCCATAATGGACGATTCTCACCTCCCTTTTCCTTCTTTCTTCTTGTGTTCGATGAAGAAGTGACGCTTTTTCCTCCTGTACAAAACACACATGTGAGACATATCAAAATAGATCCAATATCAAAATGATACAACCATTTTTGCCAGATTCATGTAGTCCATATGTTAAAATCCTTTACACCAAAAACTCTAAAATATACCATATCAGCATTTTCCAAGTAATAATCATAGTAGACGAAAGTAGTGATGCACAGAACTAGACACATTTGTGTAAACAAAGTAGTCTGGATTTAGACACTTTGATCATTCAGCCATCATTTAGGGAAAACTTACTTTTCTGCTAGCACCTCCAAGGGACACCTTGGGTGTTCTCTTGAAATCTCCCTCAAAACTGAACATTGTTACACTCTTTCCATCGAGCAGCGATCAACTCAAGTACCCTTTGTGCAGAGCAACAAAGTGCTGTTTGTGCCTATGAGACAGAAAAACAAAGCTCATGAGACTGATGTTAATCCAATGAACTAATCGTAATAAAATCTGCTGTCTCACAACAGAATTCATGTTTGCAACTAACAATAAACACTGGCCAAGAAGACAAAAATATGTGCATGACAAGCTTAAATACATACTACTGTGAATAAAGCAAGCAGTTATGATGAAGATATTTGAAGCAACTTTATCCATGTGGTAATGTAGATAACTGAAAAGGGGCAGAAGGTCACAGTGGGACTGAATGGAAACTGTCACTACAGCAGAAACTAACCTGGCACTTCAGCAGGTGTCAAAAGCACGAAACATAGACAAAAATCTCAAGAAACATTTTAAAAACAAAAACCTGAAGTCTGGAAATAGACGTTTGATTCATACAAATATCTGTGTGGATGAAAAGTGCCTTGCCCTGCGGTCTCATCTGAGCGAGAAATGTTCTAGAAAGGGTAGTGTTTCATAAGAGACAAATACATTAACGGTATGTCTCCAGCCAGGCTAACGTTAGTTAGCTTGCTAACCTACAGAACAAGCAAAGAATCACAATACCAGAAGTTCATCATAATTTATGAACGCGTTCTTTGATGTTTTATGTCTAAATGAGCACTCGTGCTGTAGAAGACACAGGGTTACGGTGGTTTTCTCTTCAGTCAGATCGACTGAACTTCTCTGTTAGCCTTTCGGCTAAAGGTTCTTTGACTAGCTAGCTAATGACTCAGCAGCAGGTCAGTTGTGTTTCGCCTCGACAATTCACCATTTATCAGTAATTTATATGTAAACGTATATGTTATTGGGGTCTGTCAACGTTTAGCGAGAGTTAAGGCAGTAATTTTGACCATCAATGTAGTACTCTGTTCCGACATGATAGTTGAGCTTGATACAAACTTCAGTCATCTGTCTCTCTGGTCGCTTCTAGAGTCTTCTAGTGATTTCAGTGATGTTTTGCCGCTTTTTCTACTGATGAGTCGAATTAATAGATGAAATGCGAATTGTTTACCTGGTTTTATTGAATGCTCAGCCGAACGATACAGTTCAGCGACTGGAAATCAGAGAAAACAGAACCGAAATCGTTGCTCTTGCGCTACTAAACAAACACAACACAGAATGAGAAGAGCCCGCCCACCCAGTAGCACGGTGAAATGTGATTGGACAACATTACATTTCCTCCCAAACGATTGGTTTAATACGGGGTCAATACTGTTACAATTACTTCCTGGATGAATCCCAGCAATTAAAGAAAATCAGTTTCGGTGCAAAGGGTCTAATCTCTGGAAAATGTAACTTAATCATATTCTCTACATCTTCTTAAAAAATGTCTTATAAAAAGCCTTTCTTTTCTATTTTGATTGTAAGAGATGTAAAAAAAAAAATTAGGAGACTATCCAATATGCCTACTGTTTTTATACAATCTATGGCTCTGAAAACCTTATTTTTAAAATGTATACTCAAGTCAGAATGTAAATTATAATAATAATAATTATTATTTTTATTATTATTATTATATTTTTAAAAAGGTTTACAAATCCCTTTAGGATAAATAGTTTTTTATTCTAAATATATATGAATAAATAAGTAGATATTTATTTTTGTTCATAGAATATATAAAAATAAACAGATTTTTTATTCAAAACATGTATTCCATTGTATAAATTTTCTCATAATGCATAGCATACCATGACATGTCATACACATAGAAAAACAAACAAAAAAAAACAATCATCTACTGTGAATAAAGTTTTGAAACATAAAAGAAATAGTTAACTGTTAGTTAGTTACAGTAGTTAGTTAGTTAATTAGTTAGTTGCTGTTCTGTGTAGGGTTTTTATTTGATTTGATTTTTTTGGCTTTTAGAACAAGACAAATTATAACATACAGAAACACAGTATAAAACAGGAGGAAAACAGTGCAGTAAATATAAAGCAAGTCTGACAACAAACATAAGCCAAAACAAAAGCACAAACAATGAAGCTAAATTTACATGTTATTATGAGAAGTGTTGGTGTAAGATTGTGTATGAGTTGTACATCTCTATCAGAGATAGAAGGACATCACAGGCATCTTCCTAAATATTGTAGAATATAACACTCATGGCTTGGCATCTGATTCTTTTAGGACAGCAGCCGCAAGAAAACCACTCCGTTTCTCATATATGTTATAGAGGGATTTATGACTTATTGATTGATCATATCCTGCCTTTTAGACCTGAAAAGGGGATAACGAGCCACTACAGCAAGTCTTCTGGAGCTGCTTCAGAATACAAAATGGTCTCATCATCTCAAAAGGTCTCTAATTTTGAAAGATGTCAAAAAGGTCACTCATTTACGTCAACTCTGTGAATTATATATCTCCATAACTCTTCGTTGAGGCTGGTTAATTGCTAAACTCAAGAGTCCTCTCTTCCCGTATTTTTAAGTGTATTTGATATTTTTCTTAAATCCAGATGGTTCAAAAGAACCATTTTCCATCCTAAAGACCCTTTTGCAAAACAGAAAATGTCCATGGCTGTTAAAGGTCTTAACCATGTCAATTAAGATTTTTATTTTATTTATTTATTTATTTATTTATTTATTCATATAGCTTAAATTTAAGGATCAGTTTTTGGGTATTTAACAATTTATTACAAACTCATGCAGCCATACGTTTTTCTCAAACATAAAAAAATAAAAACATTAAAATGTGGGTTAACAGATGTGGGTTATAAATCATTTGTTCACAAACACTGATCACAGAGCACATCTTGCTCCAAAAGAGCATTTGTCAAATTTCACAAACCAATTCAAAAATGATATTCTTACCTAATCTTTAAGTCTCACTCATCAAGTCCATTATGTGCTGGGCTATGTGCTTTATTTGCAGTCAGGCTACAGCCATTGTTTAAATGATAAAACTCCTTAGATACAAAAACAAGTCTTACATTTTGATCTATGGTCATTCATCAGTCAGTGAATAAAATGTTAAAGCTGAGCTTGAGAAACATTAATAAGAAACAGACAGGTTTCACTCACTAAAAGCTGTTTTGCTCTAGGATATCGGTTGATAAATTGAAATGCACCTTCATTCTCCTTTTTTTTCCGAAAAATTAATCAAAATGAGAGGAAGAAAATGAGAATAATGGCACCCCTTAAATAAATAAATAAATAAATATATATATATATATATATATATATATATATATATATATATATATATATATATATATATATATATATATAAAGGCATAGACCTTTAAGTCAACATTGTAGCTTTCTTTATTGTTGTTTCTTAATAATGTTAAATAATGTTAAATGTGCAGATTCAAATCATTGTAACTTGCAGAGCAAAGAAATAGCCTAATAATGTTTTTACATTTTAAATCATAACGTTTGTTGTTGATTTAATAGCTACATTTAATAGGCTACATTTCTTAGAAAAGAGACGTTGCTTTTAAATCTTAAGTTGGTCCTCAGTCTTTCCAGGGCACTAATTTCAATAAACAGAGAGGTACCTACACGACATGTATGAAATCAGTTCATTTGAATTAGCCTGACATCTGGTGACATCGTCAATCACAGGCTCGTGTCACGGACAGAGGGGACTTGTGGGTCATCTCGTTTAAGGCACATTTGAAATTACACCACTGACTGAATTGTGTATGTATTCATCACATTAGTGTAGTCCACCAGTGCGCTCGGTTAAGAGACACCTGGCTTTCAGGCTAGTTCACTGGTTTGTTTGGTCCAGTGAATCACTTAAGAGATAGGCTAATCAGACTTCTCAAAGCAAATATAGCCAAGCAGGGATTTTTAAATATGCAGTGCGTTTAAAATGAATTATCATCACGTTCAGAATCCTTAGGGGACGAAATCATGCAGCTTTAAGCACTGAAATCGGATTTCCTCTAGACTAATGCATTTTGATACTGAGACCATTCATTGTAAGTAGCCTTGGCCTAAATGTTCTCCACAAATTAAATTGATAAAAAGATTATGAGTCCCAAATGTGTTTAAAAGCAGTGCAATAAAGGCCTACATTTCAACACACTGCCCATTTGTGCCATTACGATCGAAAATATTTATTGCAATAAAAGAGACAGTGGAGGTCCCGTTAAATTGGCTTTTCATAATGAACACATTTACCATGGATAATTAATATATAAACTATTTCGATTTGTCATTGTGATATGTGTTCCACTTAATTGTGAAAGTAATTAGCCTACCGAGCGACTGAACAGCTTTGAGGAGAGTCCCTGTTTCAGGCCCTTCTATCTCAGAGTGCAATAATAATTTTACTCTCTCCTGACGTGATGAAAAAGAGCCATAAATCTCACTGATCGCTGCAGGTCCACGGCTTCATATTTCACTGCTGCTTTAATAGAAATATTCATGCAATCCCTTAATGAAATTAAAACTGGGAAACGGACAAATCGGCGTTAATGTGTAGCGTTTAAAGTCACAAAAGCATTTGATTGGAAATAATGTTGCAGACTTCAAACTACAGAAGAATTGGCTAGATTTAAACATAACACAGGGTTTTTGTGGCGCTGTAAATCACATACAAATAGGCCTAGCTCGCCTATTTTCGTATTTCAGCGTATCGTCAAAATACTATTTACAGTAGCTACCGTGCACTATACATATGTTGTTAGCAATTACACGTGAGGCTTGGTGCTTTCTATTACATAATTGGTC
Source organism: Carassius auratus (assembly GCF_003368295.1). NCBI lineage: Eukaryota > Metazoa > Chordata > Actinopteri > Cypriniformes > Cyprinidae > Carassius > Carassius auratus. The sequence goes on from NC_039249.1 coordinate 17,921,042, forward strand.
ACTGTATCATTACTGCACCCTGTTATTCTTCTTCTTTCGGCCCGTGACTTGTTGATTTCCCCAGAGCAAATAAACGCATGCGGCCGGTCTCTGGAGGGTTAGCTGATGAATTGAGAAAAACTAATCCGCTTTATTGGTAGACAGGTTAAGGGCAACAGTGTGTCAATAATTCTCTCTCTGACCTCTTCCTCCATTAGCTTAAAGAGGCTTATAAGAGGACCAGACCCCACGACAGATCTCCCACATCCCCATCCCTCCATGTGCAGCTACTTCATTTCGATTTAAAGTGTGCATGCGAGATCCAACGTTTACTGAAGACACTTGAAAACCTTTAAGGCAGCATAACCCGATCATTTGATCATATAGCCTAGAGCTAGGCCTATGTAGAATAAATAGGCTAATATTCGTTCTAATGGACCAACATGTTACAATTATAAATGTATAGCCTTGCTGTTTTGATAATACGATTAATTATAATCTCCTGTTTTCACACTGGGCGTTTCTGTAATTTAGCCTGTAGGGTAGGTTATTTATTTTGGTAATATCCTAATGTTAAAAACAAATTACGTATATAAAAGTTGTTAAATATGTCAACAAATATTAGCTAATAGCCCACAGATTAATTTAGTTAATAGCGTAGCCTAATTAGGCCTTAGATTTAAAAATATTTTTCCCGCTTAATAGTCATAGTCTAAATGCACTGTCACACGGAAAAGTCAAAAATTAGATCGTAAAAAGTGTTTCTCTAGCAGAAGTTTTGTGTTTCAATCTCCTCTCAAATTAAAATATCCTGCTTTTTGTGTATTTTATACTCCAGAGTAAACATTTGTAAAGTAAAAAAATTACACAGTAACTAGCCTATTTTCAGGCAGGGGTAAACTGGTTATTTTTCATAAATGTCAGGTCGGTGCATTTTTGGCGGTAGAGGGGGGGAATTTGTCACGAGTTTTACATAGGCTATTATAAAAATATATAAAATATAGGCCTATTTGTTGATCAAAACATATTTGATAATTTTGTATGCGTATTTTCATTAGGCTAATTGTTTTATGTTTCATCATTATTTTACTGCTTACATTTTTTGCTGAAAACAAATAGCCGTAGGTTGTTCATAAATAGACGCACTGCAGTAAAGTTAATTAAGGGGTAAAGTTAATCCAAGTGAGAACAGTCTTTCCACAAATTTGTCCTCTTACAGAATTCAATGTAGCCTATGTTTAAATATCAAACGTCTGGTTCCCACTTATTAATTCATACGCCTAATCATCTAATAGAAAAAATGCCCATAAAGTCTTTTTTGTCAGTAGGCTACTAAACAGTTCTTGTCGGATGATTGCCTTTTTCTCTCTTATTAAACGAATATCGTTATCTTTAAATATATATAAATATAGCCCGGTTTGGATAAATTTTCTACATCCTAAAGAGCAATAGGTAGGCTACTACCAATTTTAGACAATCAGTTAGTCATCTTCATCTTAGTTCTATATTTTTAAAACGACATGTCGAAAACACTTACAAAATGATATGATATAGGCTACTCTCATTAAGGGATGTGATGAAAATGTTTCAATCTGTTCTAGAGGACGATGAATATCAATCATTAGGCTATTTCTTAATACACTTTTCTTCATACAATGCAGAATATCTATAAAACAATTATTATGTTCTTCAAATATGGACATCTAGCATGCCAAAGGTGTGTGCTGTGTGTTAACTAGGCTATATTGTAACATTTTTTATTTATTAATTTTAATATTTTATTATTTTTCAGTTTCTCACACACCCTTAACTTCTGCAAACGATACAAATCGTATTTTTTTGAGGACTTCTACTAATCGCTCAGTGAGCACTGAAATCACTGTCCAATCGGATATCCACAAGGATGACGCGAGTGATCCACACCCCCTCGCGAGCAGCAGTTGACAAGTGGACTTCTAGCTTGCACACCTTAGCCAAGATCATAACTTTAAGGAGAGGAACGGTGACACTCGTGACATCCTTTTAAAGTTGCGAACGACGCGTTAATCTGTTTGTGAGGTGGGTCAGATGGAGAAATCCAAAAACTTTCGCATCGATGCGCTTCTGGCCGTCGATCCACCAAAAGTGCAGACCTCGCCGCTGGCGCTGGTCACCTCCCTGCCCACCTCTTCAGTATCATCCTCCTCCGAGGGCGTCCAGGTGTCGGAGCTGAACACGAACTCCGAGGCTCTTCGAACCGAGTCTCCGTCGCCCCCCAGGATATCGTCTTGCGGCTTGATTCCCAAACCGGGTTTCCTGAACTCTCCTCATTCAGGCATGTTAGGACTACACCCTCAGAGCAGCACCGGGATCCCCCCTCAGGCTCTCTACGGTCACCCAATGTACACTTATTCAGCAGCAGCAGCGCTGGGCCAGCACCCGGCTCTGTCTTACTCATACCCGCACGGCTCGCACCATCACCACCCCAGTGACCCCCTCAAACTCACCGCCAGCTCCTTCCAGCTCGACCACTGGCTGAGGGTCTCTACCGCGGGGATGATGCTGCCGAAAATGGCAGATTTCAATGGTGAGTTATTTCAAATGCATGTGTCTAAATAAATAACATTGTTATCCGGCTATTATTATTATACTGTCTAAATTCATTCCATTCTCATTTTTGTGGCCATGCTGTTCTGTTATGACTGATTATTTTTGATCTGAATTCTTTAACCATATTTGATCACTTTTAAGACTTATATTCCAGAATAACGCTGTTTATTTTCAACACGTAGCCTACTTTTTTTAATACAAAAAAAAATCAAATCAAATGTGTTCAGTGCTACAGATCACATCAGCCAGATAAAACAAGCGCGTGCAGGGTCAGTAAAGCTGTTCTTTGAACGAGACTGAACGAGCTCTGTCTTTCAAAGAGAGGTTTAAATGGACAGATAATGGACAGAGGGAAAGTGGCGGGCGAGTGTGAAAACCACAGCCTGCCAACTGTGTGCACTGCAGACACTGTCTCTCTGTTCCGCTGATCGTCTGCACATTTTCTCAAACCTCTCCCAAACAAATCAGATAGGGTGGAAATGTTAGCAGATGTACTGACAATGCCGTGGCACATTGAGTCTAGGTGTGAGTAGGAATTGCTTTTGAGGTAGCCTATTTATTTATTTATTTTTTGTTTCGAATGAGAGCTTTTATTATTTCTTGCCGTGTCATTGAGGCTACACTCTGTGCTTAAATCCATTGCGCGTAGCATTAGGCTATAGGCTACTACACTAATGTTGCAGCGCAAGATTATAGGCCTTTATAATAAAAATATGTGGAAAACCGGGACAAACAATTCCGCTGTCCGTGCCACTCTCAAAAATAAGTTAGTGTGCGGTACATGTTCATCAAATAACATTCTGTTAAGGAAATTATTAAGAAAATGCTTGATGCGGTGTTAGACTGGGTTATTTAAGCATCAGTTTGTAGATTTGGAGAATACAAAAATCTTTGTAGAACTTGAGAAGTTCTCCTAAGGTGTCAACATGTAAAACACATTTTAATTCTAATTGGAATTTTGGAATCTTTATTTTTATATTCAGTCCTAAACATTTTATTTATGAAGTGTTGTAGCCTACACAATATTCACGCTCCGTTTTTTGTTCTGCAGGCCAGGCGCAGTCAAACTTACTCGGGAAGTGCAGAAGACCAAGAACCGCGTTCACAAGCCAGCAGCTCCTTGAACTTGAGCACCAGTTTAAGCTGAACAAATATCTATCGAGACCAAAACGCTTTGAAGTGGCCACATCATTAATGCTAACAGAGACACAGGTAAACCATCGGCTTTTTAACATAAAAAAATGTCTTCATTAATTTGCTGAAAGTCTATTAACAGGCTACATAATAATAAAATATGTTTTATTTAAATAGGCTATTAAAATCAGCAAGGTCAAATAATATTCGATTACTCGGAATTATTTATAAATGATACAGCATGTTATGTTCCTATTTCCAGGTGAAAATCTGGTTTCAGAACAGGCGGATGAAATGGAAGCGCAGTAAAAAGGCTAAAGAACAAGCCGCTCAGGAGACAGACAAGCAAAAGGGGAAAGGAAGCCAGGACAAAACGGACGGACTGGAGAAGGACTACCAGAAGACAGATTCAGTGAAAAGAAACCGAATACGGGACTTTAGAGACAGTGACGACGAAGAAGGAGACAATTACATGCTGAATTCATCGGATTGTTCCTCCGACGATGAACGAACCAATGCCAGTGATATCAGTCCACAACCATGAGACTTCGTTTCCAAAAAGACACTTAGCCTATATTAGCGAACTAGGCTATGTGATTTGCATGTTATCATCTTGCAGTCAGTATGGAAATGCTGAGCTGGACGCCCTCATGAGCTGTTTGTATAAGCCACTCACAAACAACTGACTACTGATACTTCTGAAGGTGAAGCCTGATGTTATGGCTGCAGAGCATGTGGTAAAAATGCATTACATCAAGCCAAATAGATTAGTAGGCCTATCAGCTAATAATTCGCATCATCAAGATGTACCTATTTAATAACCACTGTGTTAATTTATAAACTCAAGTGGGATAAAACAAAATCTGGCTTTGTTTCATCTACACCCAGAACCATATAGCCTATGTGATCTGTTTATTTTTATACAATGTATTTATAACGAAATCGCTTTTAAAATGCATGTAAATTATTGTGTAGGTTTATCAGTTAAATAAAAACTTTTTTTTCTAATCTCGGAGGGCCTTTTTTAATTTGTACCTGTGTTGAATTCGGATAGCTATTCCATCACAAACGCGAAGGAAAGAGCTTCAGCAAGAGAAGGCTGGATGTGAAGCGGTCTGTTGTCAGTGGCACGGCCGGGTCATGGGAATCTCTGTTTATAGCGCTCTCATATCCGTGCAAATGTGCGAGGAAGCATACTCGAATATGGAGAAACATTTCTCACCACTGCAGCAATGGGCAGCCCATAATGAACCTTTGAGACGAAGCCCATCCATCATCAGAGCACATCACACAAGCTATTTTAGGTGGTTTTCTATTTATGTTAGACTTTAATTCAAGTGAAGTAAAATTAGATTGACCTTTTTGCTGATTTGAGACACTTCATGTTATATCTAGCCAGAAGTCTGTTTCTATCATGTTCACAGAGTAATGACGAAAATGAGCCTGTTTGGCTAAACCAGAGAAACTTGCAAGGACATGAAACGAAAATGATAAAGAAAGAAGGAGAGTATGCTGGATCACTCTACAGCAAGACTTTTTTTAATGGTCTTTTCTGCAATCTAATTGAGGTCTATTTCGCATAAGTGCATTTCCTCCTTTATTAATACCGACATGCTTTATTGGGTAATAAACCTAGAGATCCATCTGGTCTTTGCCAAGGAGCTTCTTCAAATCAATTAGAGGACATTTAAATATAATCACTATCCACTCCTAGTCCAGGGCCATGACAACTATCTACTCAGACACTGAATGTGATTTGAAATGTTCCTTGTTTTTCATTTACTAAGCCACTTTAGCCATATTCTCAGTGGAAAATAATCGTATATATATATATTCCAAACACATTTAGCATAATAAGCTGTGGATTTTGGTGAAAGAATTCTTTACAACAAACTTTTTTTTTACTCTTTACCCTTTTATTACTCTAAAACAGAAATTACCAGTCCTGTGATGTGACTAAGGAAAGCATGCAGAAACTAAAAATGATGGTTAATCTATTAACCTTCGCTTTACTCTTACAATAGCTATAATGAAACAAGAGGACAGCATAGGATAGCACAGAAATAGGGATTTCATAGAGGGGCAAAATGATAAAATACTGTTCAAATGTTGAAATGGTTTACTATAATACATAATGTTAAAGATAACTGGACCATAAATATAAACAAAAGCTTCAATAATGTTATCCATACTCTGTTGAGTAACAATAAACAGTGATTTAATTACAGAATCATTTTTGCCTTAAGCAGGTAGTAGTCAGTTTAGGAAACATTAGTTACTGATTTAACTAATGCCTAATAAGTTTACCCAGCTGCAGAAGTACAAAGGACTCAACCTTATCAGTGCTACTACCAGTCTCTAACGGCCGGGAAAGAAACCACACACAAGTGAGCAGGGTGGGACAGCTATGTGAAGGCCTGGATGAGACAAAACAAAAACTCATAAATTCCATAATAAACCACACAATAAAGATTTATCAATAGGCCAGTGCAAGTGATTCGTTTGACCTTCTGGCTGAGATTCCTGCACATTACATTTTTGAAAACATAAAAGAACAAGCCAACAATGGTGAATTGATAAAAAACGCACACTAAGTCCCATGGCCTTTGCACAGGAGCATGCAATACCCTCACAAACAGTATTTTAACTGTGGTCTTATCAGTTCGAAGCCAATTTGCTTCCTATAACCAGTTCAAACTAGGGTCAGTATCAACCTTCCTCTGGTCTCACACAGACAGACAATAGCACACACTCTTCACAATCACCTGTGTTTATCTTAGAGGGCTGGACCCCCATTATACGCTTCTCTTCACACATGGTGACAATGTTGTCTTTGTTAAAAGGTGGAAAAGTCCTTTTTCCAGCTTTAAAACTGTGAAAAAAAAAAAAAGTTGTTTGAGCTGACATTGAGGGATGCGATACGGTTTAATTAATCAAATATAATTAAACAGTTAGCTCTTTTGTTGTAGAGCTGCGAGGGTGAGGTTTCCGCTGCCTGACCCCATATGATTGTAGCTCACACTCTGGTCAGTCCATGCTGTGGATTGATGTCAGTAATGCCGATGTTGCTAATGAATTAACAAAGGGCATCAAATGTAACGGTAGCCCTCTGCTATGTTATACTAGTCAGTCATGCGACAGTGTGCATTTGCTCCAGACGACTGCAATCAACCTATAGTTCATGAAGAGTAGAGCAATGGACCCTTGTACTCTTTTCTGAATGAAGTTAATACAGTATTGTTTATATGGAATAAGATACTCAATAATCAATTCTGTTACCAGAACAGACACTGAACATACTGTATGTGCATGGGAAGCTAATGAGCAGCAAAAGAATATGAATTATCTTATTCTCTTTTTCTGCTTGAGACATGTTTCTGGCTTACAAAAAATACTAAGAATATGAAGCAGGCCACTGTGTTTTTCTATTTTGTATCTATATTTAAATTGTTGTTTAAACAACTTAGTTGATTTTTTAAAAAATGTTTATAATTTTTGGGGGGCATTTTCTGCACTTACATTTTTCAAATGAAAGATTAGTTAGTCCTTTTTCATAACAGCGACTTTGACTTGCCATTAAAAAAAGACACATTATAATAAAACCAAACATTTAAGCATAACACTTTTTTTTTCTTAGAAGTACATAGATCTTTAAGTGAATAAAACGTACAAAATGTCAGATATCCAAATTTCAAATCTGAAATCTGTTGACATCTTACCATAAAAATATAGAGCAGAAAAACTGACCATGGAGCTTTTGCGGTAATTGTTTAAAACACACTAAAATTCATTTATATACTTTACACATTTTGCGTTTCATTTTTGTACAGAATGCCAGAATTAATACAAAAATGCAGTAACATGTCAGTGATCGGCACGTGTCGTAAAGTCTGCATACAGATTAAACACTGGCCCCTGTGGTAATTCACACTTTTTGAGTCTGATGCATTATGTACACATTTCTGTGTGCAAGAGCTCTATAGCTTCATTTTGGCATCCCGGGCCTCCATGGCTTTGGTGGCGACCTCAGCTCTATCCTTGAGTACCTTGGCTTGCTCCGTTTCTTCTGTCTGGATGTTGCGGAGCAGAAAGTGATTGATGAAAAGCTTCAAGCCTTCCCGAAGCATTCCCAGCTTGGGGATTCCAGAGATCCTGGCACACAATGTTAGACACACAGGCAGATATTGACACACTAGGCCACACACAAGCAATTTTACATTCCCAAACATGGTCTTTTTTAAAACTTGTCCTGACAGATTCCTACATTTGTACAAAGTCAAATTTAATTTTCTTTATTTTTCATTTAATATACACTGCCATCACGAAATTTGCTTCTGAAACAACACTTATTTTTTAATAAGCAATCACACTTTAGCAAAATCGCAAACCACTCAACATTATGAACATTTATATATATATACTATTATTCATTTTTGTAGTACTAAGGATACTCACCTGCCAAATATATTCACAAGATCTTCTGGCTCGGTTTCTTTCAGTAGTTTTGAGAGAACCTGCTTCAAGAATTTGACTTTGGGCTTATCCAGCTCCCCAAATTCAATAGCCTTGTGAAAACAAGAGAACAGGCCGAAAATAAAGCTGCCCTTCATTAACTCATTTGTAAGCAGTTCATAAAGAAGATGAAGAACATTACACATATATACTACAACATTACATACAAACCACAAATGCATTCAAGAATGGCTTCTTGGAGAGGGGTGGACTTTATCAAATATTACCTTAAGAATGGAAAGAGAGAGACACTTCCTGTGAAGAAGATGAGTGACCAGCTGGACCAGGTTACTGAAGGGCCGACTGGAAAGGTTTGTCAGGTCTTTGAACTTGTCCCACAGACTAAACTGAAAAGTCATCTAAAAACAGAAGGTTTAAAATGCTGCAGTATTAGATGTTAATGAACTGACTTACATTATTGATATTCATAGATTTGCTTATTAAAAAGCGTACAGCTCATTACAGAGTAATATCAACAGCAGTTTTAGCTAATTTAACCACTGGATCAAAGAACTGAAAACATCTGAATGTACAAGTTAAACACATCAGACACAGACAGAGCAGCTCCTACTGCAGTGAACCCAGTGCCACCTAGTGACACAAGAACACAGTGAGGGCTAGGAATCACTGCTGGTCTACTCTACCTGGAACCGCTGGTCATGTGAGCAAAGTTTCTCTGCCAGGAACGCATAGAATCTATTGAACATTTTCTCTTGCAAGCAGCAGTCCATCAGAACATGAACAATTTCCCGCTCTTGTTGGTTTTTCAATCCTAACCTGAGAAGACATGGATCCAAGGAACTGGGTAAATAATGGTTCATGACAAATATTACAAACATAATGCATCAGGTTTGCCATACATGGGAAGAAAACAGGCATGCTGACAAACCTTAAAAGTGTCTCAAAGGCATCTAAATAGTCTTCACTTGAAATAGTCAACACAGAAAATGTTCCTCCTGATGCCAGTGTTCATTCTTTGTTTGCGTGCAAGCTCCAACATCTTTGCACTGTACTGCGAATTCATAAAGAGAAACAAAAAATTTCAGATGACAATTTCTGCATCGACTTTGACTCTCATAAAGGTCCATAAAACATGCCTAAATGGAGAGATTTTATAAACAGAAACTATATAATTTTAAATTTTTTATCAGATCAAAATAATTGTAAATCTGAGCATTTCAATTACAGATAAAAACATTTCTAAATAAGCAAAAAACAACGGTTTTCTTTTTTCATTTACTTGTTCCCCTTTGGAGGATGGGGTAGTTGTCTTGTCTCCATGGTTGTCGATCATGGGTGCTCCACTCCAGGAAGATCCTACAATTCACCAACGACCAACACACTCCGCTTCCAGAAGACTGTCTAGTGAGACTCTCAACTTCATGTCACTTCCACGGGCACTGCTCTGAATCTGTTAAGAATGTTACATTCAGTGCATAAGAAACCAGCTTTAAACACATTCCACCTTTCTGTAAAAATACCGTAGAAAAGTCAGATCAATGTGACTACACTAAACTAGCGTTAGTCTGACCCCTAGTGGACACGGCGAGAAGTACATTTAGCATAAACAAAATATCAACTATTCATTTTAGTGTTAATAATACAAATGAATATTAAATAGTTAACTGCTCTAACCATTGTATTGCAAGTCCACCTTATAAATTGAACAGTATAAACAGAATAAGTAATGCAAATTAACATCAGTCATTTTCTCACCAAAGTCCTCTGCAGTTTTCTTAATTTCTCCACAGGTTCAGGGTCATAACCTGGAATCTTTCTCATGTCATTGTTCTTCAGCGCCAGCATAGAGTCTCCAACATGAACCGAATCTGACAAGCAAGCCAACATAACAAACGTCTGTGCTTGAGACCAACTGCAGACCTCCTTTATGATTCGCCTCGGTTGTCCTGGTTTCTAGTTTGCGTTGGATTCATGAGTAAATTATTAAAAGCTAATGCAATATGATAATTCCTAAGCACCAGAAGACAGCTTCTTCTCATGACAAAGGTGTCTTACCCTTGTTTGGTCTTGAAAACGCTCTCCTTCAGCGTTGGCTTTCCGCTGAGCCTCGGAGATCAGCTCCTTAAGAGCTAGAGGATTGTCCTTTCTCAGAGCGAACCCGACGTTCTTCAGCACCAGCAGAACCAGTTCTACATCCTTTACACTGAAACGTGTCACCAGCTTCTTCAGAATGTCAAACACCAGGAGAGCATGGACCACATAGAAGTTGTAGAGGTGGGCAATTATGGACACCAAGTTGTCACATTCTTTGTCTGTGGCATCAAGCTGACCGTAGGTTTTATCAAACTGACGGACTACAGTCTCCAGAAAATGAGCTCCAACCTCAGGGAAAATAAGTGAGAAACTAGGCAGCATCAAGCTAAAATACACACTGCGACAGTGATTCTAATAATAGTATGCCACTGAATGCAACAGTAAGTTAGTGTGGACTATATTGCCATGATGAGAAGTTTAATGTGAGGTGAAATGTTAGATACCTCCAGGCCAACACTTTGGTGAAGGACACGGACAAGAAGGATGTGCTCCATTAGAAGCCTGGAAGAGAGAGTGAGTGTTTATTAAAATAATTTACTATTTATTAGTGTGTTGTTTTAAGGTCATATTTAATTTCTTGAGTGTGAAGTTAAGTGAGCCAGGATTCAGTACAGTAACTTGAATGCTGACTAAAGGTTTGGTTGATTATGATTTCCCTTTTTAACTTTAGTTAGTGCGTGATGTTGCTGTTAGAGGATAAACAACATCTGCAAAGTTACGTCGCCCAAAGTTCAATGCACAGTGAGATATTTGCTGCCCCCCCCCACCCCACCCGACACACACACAAAAAACGTATTGTATGTATTCTAAAATTGGCTCAAATTATCACACATGTTTGACGTCGTCTGGCTAGACGGAATCATGAAGGTAAAAAATCTGAATCTGAGCCCATCCCAAACAATGCTCTGCGAAACCTGTAAACTCAGACTGGCTCTGACTTTCAGCAGCTAGTGTTTATGCGTCCATTGTCCAGATTGCAGATCTGGGCAAAATTAGTTCTCAACGGTTTGAAGGTCTGAGCCTTATTCGGTGGATGTGACTTAAATGCTCTAGGGTCTAATGTCTCAGAAGAAGAATATTCATTTAAAATAAAATATCAGCAGGTTTATTTTCTCAAATCAACATACATGTAATACAGTGATTATCAAAGAGTCAGTTAATAAAAGAAGTCATTCTTGAAAGTTTAACCTTTCAGGCATGAGAGCAGGAGTGACGCAGGCAGCCAGCAGAATGTCAGTGAGTGTATCGTTCATGTCCTTCCTGCTGGAGCTCATGTACAGCTCTTCCAACTGACTGCTGATGGATGCCATGTTGGGCTGACTCAACCTGTCCAACACCAGACAGGGTTATCAAACTGGCTGAATTGCACTTGGTTTACCAAAGACTCTATTTATTTTTTTTATAAAACACAGATTCTTCAAATTGTGCATTTCTGTAGCCTATACCTTCCATTGTATCTTACCTGTTTATCAGACCTTTCACAGTGCGCTTCAGGTTCTCCAGCTCGGCTTTGCGTTTACTGTCCATGGCTTCTCGTAAGTGAGGGGGAACATACTTGCCTGCTGTGGCAGGATTCTATATAAGAACACACGCACAAATATTAGCTTCAAAACATTCTTCTGATGAGCACGCAGTGTGGGAAAAAAAAGAAAAATAACCAAAACTCACTTTACGACACTGAATAATGGAATAATGACACTATTGTCTTCTGTAGAGCTGCTTTACAGCTGGCATTAAATTTATTCCTTAATAGATTAATTTTGCTACATTAACACTGTTACTTTTGTGTTTATTACAATGAAACTGCTTTGAAACTATTTGTAATTTTATAAAGCATTTGATAAATAAATTTTATTTGAGCATTAGGGAGAGTTTAACTTAATAATCAAATGTAATATCCAGATTTAAAATGACGTACGGGCTCCTGGCTTTCAGGTGTTTTTTGTTCAGAGTCGATGGACCCGTGTGGTGACTTTTCTTTTTGGCTTTCTTTAATTTACGTTTCTCTTTGCGCAGCTCTTTTCTACTCTTCCTCCTTACGAACAACCCTCTTTGGTCGCTGTCAGTTTCACCGGAGACGCCTTTGCTCTTCACGAAGTTAGTAACTGAATCCCTGAATTTCTGAAGTTTATCCTTGTGTGTTTGCCTCCCAGCTTTCCCTTTGCCCTTGGGTTGTGCCTTTGCCTTCATTTTCTAAGCGAAATATATCTGGCTGTGAATACAATCTTTATTTGTTGTAAATGGTTGCGTGATTACAGACTGAAAGTTCTCAGAAAAAACCACACATGCAGAAGCTGGAGGTCGCCATTGATGCTGCTTCTTCGTTAGACGTTATGACAGTAGAGAAAAGACTATTGAGTGGCTTTATCGCCATCTATTGAGATGGAGCGTAACGTAACTTCGAAATATGAATTAATTTAATAACAAGTATAATGTTTTGTTTTTAATATATAGGCCTCTTTTAATCTTGGAGACAGCAGTAGCCTAAGACATTTGCTCATAACTTGATATAGCGTAATATTTGATGCCTACAGCAGCATTATATTATCACTAGCAATAGTTGTAGTAGGCTAGTAGTATTGACTGGATCGATAGATGATACATTTACGGATGGATTATTACTGGTAGTGGAAGCAGTAGTACTATAGAGGAAGCGGTCTTTGTGTAAGCTTCCTAGCTTCCTTATGTACAGAGTTGGTTACTGTTACTGATTCCAAATTAGATGACAAAATTTTAGTTAGTAATGTAATCCATTACATTAAATGTTTGGTAATATAATGAGACTAATTTTTGATTACTTTTAGATGGAATATTTTATGTATTTATCATGTGAACAGAACGAATGTCAGAGAACCAGGAACAAGCAATTGTGATACTTCATTATATAAATATTTATTTTAAAACCTCAGGGGTACTTCAAATAAAATATATCAGGTGAAAGATGACAAAATAATAATAATTTTTTTTTTTTTGAAAGATAAACAAAAGTAATACATGGTAAAATAACAGGATGAGTAGTACTTCAAATAAAAATGAACATGTTCATCAGTATGCACTTCTTAAACTTGAAGTGATTATTGCAAATCCAGTGGTCAGAGGCTGTGTAGATTGACATAATGACAGTGACTAATGACTGACCTTATGAATGTCCGGACCTGTCTGCTGTGTTTGACACCGTTAATCACCAGATTCTCCTGTCCACCCTCAGAAAGATGGGCATCTCTGGAACCGCACTCCTGTGGGTTAAGTCCTACCTCTCTGACAGAACCTTTAGTGTGTCTTGGAGGGGTGATGTTTCTAAGTCACAACACCTTGCTATTGGGGTACCTAAAGGCTCAGTACTTGGACCACGTCTCTTCTCCATTTACATGACGTCATTAGGATCTGTCATTCAGAAGCATGGCTTTTCTTATCACTGCTACACTGATGACACCCAACTCTACTTCTCATTCCAACCAGATGACCCGACGGTAGCTGCTCACATTTCAGCCTGTCTTAGTGACATTTCTAGCTGGATGAATGGCCATCACCTTCAGCTTAACCTTACGAAACCGAACTCCTGGTGATTCCAGCTAACCCATTGCTTCATCACAACTTCTCTATACAGCTGGGTTTGTCAACCATTACTCCTTCGAGGACAGCCAGAAACCTAGGAGTTGTGATGGATCATCAGTTAAGCTTCACAGAATACATTGCTACAACGACCCGGCCCTGCAGATTTGCCTTATTCAACATTAGGAAGATTAGACCCTTCCTGTCAGAGCAAGCCACCCAACTTCTTGTCCAAGCTCTTGTTCTCTCCAGACTGGACTATTGTAATGCTTTCCATGCGGACCTTCCTGCATGTACTGTCAAGCCTCTGCAATTGATCCAGAATGCAGCAGCGAGGGTTGTCTTCAATGAGTCAAAAAAAAGCTCACGTTACTCCTCTCCTCAGGTTACACTGGCTACCAGTAGCCGCTTGCATTAAATTCAAGGTACTGATGCTTGCCTACAAGACGACCACTGGCACGGCACCAACATACCTAAACTCACTGGTTAAATCTTATGTGCCTTCCAGAAGTTTGCTGGACAAGTGAACAACACCTTGTGGTGCCATCCCAAAGAAGTTCAAAATCACCCTCACGGACCTTTTCCTGGACTGTGCCCAGCTGATGGAATGACCTCCCAATCTCAATTCGTACAGCAGAGTCTTTACTCATTTTCAAGAAACATCTAAAGACTCATCTTTTTTGCCAACACTTAACCAACTAATACTAGCACTTTTCCTTCTTTTCTTGTCTTTCCGTTTATTAAAAAGAAAAAAAAAAAAAAAAAAACCCTGGCTATGCGTTCTGTACTAGACTAACTGAGACTTGTCTGGCACTTGTATACTGTTGTTGTTCTCTTCTTGACCTGACTGCTTCTATTGTTCTCATTTGTAAGTCGCTTTGGATAAAAGCACCTGCTAAATGATTAAATGTAAAATGTAAATGTAAAATGTCCACAAAACTGAAGAATTTCTGAGTGTATATAAGCAGTTGGCTATTGGGAAATAGAAATAAAAAAAATTAAGAAGATGAATTAGGGAGAATCAATAAATTATGGATAAATTATTGCTATTGTATAAATAATATTTAATCATGTAATCTATAAAAAGTAAATGTAGTCTGATGATTACGAGTAAAACATAATTTAATCTAATAGTACTTAATCCAATTTAAGTACTTAATTTTTGGAATGTGATTACATAATCCAGATTACATTTAAGCACACACACACACACACACACACACACACACACACACACACACACACACACACACACACACACACACACATATCTGTGTGTGTGTGTGTGTGTGTATGTGTGTGTGTATGTACAGTATAGACCAAAGGTTTGTACACATCTTCTCATTCAAAGAGTTTTCTTTATTTTCAGGACTATGAAAATTGTAGATTCACACTGAGGGCATCAAAACTATGAATTAACACATGTGGAATTATATATGGAATTTTATACATAACAAAAAAGCGTGAAACAACTGAAAATATGTCATATTGTTCTTCAAAGTAGCCACCTTTTGCTTTGATTACTGCTTTGCACACTCTTGGGATTCTCTTGATGAGCTTCAAGAGGCAGTCACCTGAAATGGTCTTCCAACAGTCTTGAAGGAGTTCCCCGAGAGATGCTTAGCACTTGTTGGCCCTTTCCGGTGACTGTGGAGGCCAGGTCATCTGGCGCAGCTCTCCTTCTTGGTCAAATAGCTCTTGATGCCTTCAGTGTGACTCTACAATTTTCACAGTCATGAACATAAAGAAAACTCTTTGAATGAGAAGGTGTGTCCAAACTTTTGGTCTGTACTGTATATGTAAAATACATATTTATATATTTCTATGATGCTTTCTCAGTATAACGTTACAGCTACGTCAGGAAACATCAGACCTGTCCAAAACAACGCTGAGCAAATTTTGAATTATGTAAATCTTACATATAATTTGCCTTCACTCTCAGTGACAGCGCACCTGTGTGCGTGAAGTCTCTTGTCCTGTCGCGTGTCGCTGAATGATGACGCAGTATATTTTGACTGTGTTTTGGTTGTTTATTTGGCGCCGAGGCGCGAGCGCTGTCAAGTCAGTCGAGCTCTGCTACGGTGGTCTGTTTATCTCACAGATGCGCTTTCTCTTACAGCTAATGGAATCGACACACAAATGCGTTGCTAATGAATGTGTTTCTGCAATATGAAGAATGGAAGAAGACGATGTGACGATTAGAGAGCAGAATTTCCACAGCCAAGTGCGCGAGTACATTGTAAGTAACGTACAGAGAAACTGATTCGAGTAACGTACAAACACACTGGCCGCGTGTGCACCATTCAACTCTCATGAAGCCTCATTTACCTATATTTCTTGAAAGATTAATGGGTTTGCTGTAATTGAAATGTATCATAATTTCTCAGTAGAAACCGTAGTGTATATGAGTGAGGTTCATTAGGCTAGTTAGTTAGCTAGCTAGCATGTTAGCTTGTCGTTAGTTACAGTACTGAGCTAATTGATCCCTTTCTGTAGCTATTGTGGCACATTTGATTCACTATTGTTGAATGTATGTTTTTTGTTATGTTTTTGGGACATATTGTAGTAGAATTAGAGCAGACGCAGCATTCACTGAGCAGTATTATAAAGTGGTAAAGTCAGTTAGATCAGTTGAGTTATCGTAACGGTTCCACACTGACAGCTGGTTTACTGTTGTTGGTGTACACATGAGCATTGCAGATTTGCAGTGTTTATTTCGGGTGTCAAGATGTAATGTGTCTCTCCTTCCTGCGTAGGCAAACCTGTTCTCATGTGTCATAGATGAATGGATTGCATGATCTGCAAGTGATTAAATATCACGAATTAATCTTTTAGAGCTTACTGGCATGTCTGACTGAACAAATTTTGCAGCCTTTGCTTGTAAGAACAGCAAACAAATATTCATTGTTGTTTATAGTGATCCCAGGTTCTGCCTCTGCCTTCTAAATGAATATCAATGTTTAACTGAATGAATTAGTGGTCAACGTTGTTCTTGATCCACATTTTGAACAACCAAGAAAGTGTTTCTGTAGTGTCGAGTGCAGCATTGAAAAGCATTAACAAAAGTTTTAAATGTATTTTCTTATTATGATAGCAGTCATTTATTTTAAGAGTAACAACTGACATTTCAGTTCAGATGAAAGTTGTATAAGTTGTAATCGTCTTGGAAGCATCAGTTAGAATGGTTTGAAGTACGAATACATAATGTTTTGCACCATATGCTTTTTTTTTCAGCACAAGTGTTTATGATGATCTATAGCTTTCACAGAGTAACATTATTCCTGTGAAATGTATAGCTGTTGGAGGAAATGGAAAAACATTTATGCACTGTTAATATATATTTTTAAAAGAAGCCATGTTTAATAATAAATATAAATGTGAAAATAAAAGTGAATTTTAGTACGCTAAATGTTTTGGTGTGTATTTTGAGTGCCATCTTCCAGTGGAGTTCACAAAACGTCTGTGCTTCACTCTGCAAAGGGTTAGGTTAAGCATATTATGTATGCTTTAATAGAAATTATTTTTGATTTCAAAAGCAGCCTGGGGTATGAATATCTGACAATCTGAAGTCCTTGTATCGACAGATCCTTCACCGTGTTGTAGGTTTATTTTCATGGTGGAGCAGAGTTGCACTTATGTAATGCAGATGTCTGTTAGTGCTCTGTGGTTCTGTGAGGTTACAAGCAAGGTGTAATATGAGCAAATGTTCAAGCATGAACGGCATGTTTACATATTCTCATCCATCAGTCTGTCCTCTTAAAATACACTTCAGTCTCCTGGACACTCTCTGCTTATTCATGCAGTATAACATTGCTTCAGATTACTGATCAGCATATTATTGATGATTAAAACAGAGACACTTTACTTTGCCATTCAGTCGGACTATTACTGCTCATAAATACAGGCAAGACTTACATTAATTTTACATTTAAATTTAATCATTTAGCAGACACTTTTATTCAAATCTCATTACAAATGAGGACAATGGAAGCAATCAAAATCAACAAAAGAGTAATGATACAAGTGCAGTGACACGTCTTGGTTAGCCTAGTGTAGTACACGTAGCAAGTTTTTTTATTTATTTTATTATTATTATATAAAAAGACTTGCTTCCTGAATCAGTGAACTTCTAGACACACAGGGCACAAAATCTTACTGGGGTAACATTTCTAGTCTACTCAGTTTCAGTTGATATAAGATGATGCTTTTATTTAAAAATTGTATGAATAAAAAGTTTACAAGGTAAAAGCTCTTGCAGAACAGAGGTGTTTGAAAACTCCATCTCGTTCCATGTGTTTCTAGGTATGCTTCCTCCTGTTTGCAGTGCTGTACATTGTATCGTACTGCGTCATCTCACGCTACAAGAGAAAAAGCGGTAAGAAGTTCTGTTTCTGATCAAACTGTTGCACTATTTAAATGCAATAGTATTTATAATATTTACTATGTATACCCTCGGTTTCACAGACGAGGCTTAAGCCTAGTCCCCAAATAAAATGGAAGTCTGCTCTGTTTCAAATTAAAGAAACTGGCACTGATTGATATTTAAATATTAGATTAGATTAGATTCAACTTTATTGTCGTTGCACATGTAAGGTTCAAGGCAACAAAATGCAGTTAGCATCTAACCAGAAGTGCAATAAGCAGTAAGTACAGGATATACAGTGTGTACAATATGTTTCAAATGTAAAATGAATATACAAATAAGGCAGTACTTTGGACATAATTTACAGATTTTAAAAACTATCAGCATAGATAGCATGATAAACAGTCAGGTGTACTATGAACATACTATACAGATGGATTATGTAATAAGTGTATGTACACTATAAGCAGAAACTGTGAACATAATTTATACTAGTGCAATGGACAGTAAAAAAAGTGCATAGGAAATATAAAATATTCCAGTGTGCAATATATCAGTGTCGGTGCCCTTGTTTTGTCTCAAGATAATGTATGTTCATGAAAATAGACTTTAAATCCTAATTAAACTTTGACCTAGTCTTGGCTTAAACTGAGGCCCGTCTGTGAAATCGTGCCATAGTATATTACTATGTATTACTATATTTATATTTAAAATGTATCTACATTAATTTTTACTATGTATAACTTGATAATACCTGTGAGCTCCTCAGAGTTAGTTTAGATCAAATTCCTAGGTGGCAAATGGACACTTTGATTGATAGAAAGTGTGTTTGCTTGCAAACTTTTAAGGGGTCTACACCATTTAGAACTCTATAGCACTTTACAGCATTTTCCAACTCTATAACACAAGGCACTGCCCCCTCCAACCTTCCTTACACAAACAATTACGAGGACACATTTAGTTCCTGATCAGGTCGTGCCCTCCTATTTAAAAGTAGCATAACTAATGTCAGCTAAGCCCTGTGGAGAGCGTCGATGGCAGGTGAAAGTACGTTGTTCTTAAGCCTCCTGTCTCTATTAAAGTACAGCTGAGCTGAGCTGCTGTTGTCAAGCATGGCTATAAAGCTCTGTGGCCTCAAGTAGAGGCTTTTTCAAGGGTCTGAATATTCAGTTACTGCAATTTATTAAATTAGTTTTCATAGAGTGATGTTATTCTTTGCCTTCTATTCATCTTTCTCTTACCCTTTCTTTTATTTCTTGAACCCTCTTTGACTCTTGACAGCCTCCATCTGGCCGGTTGATTGTAAAGGTCTATTCACATGTTTGTGATTTATGATTCTCCAGTACTGTTTTCCAGTAGCTTTCAGTTAAATGAAGAGAGATCATACTTTAGACATATTAAACCATCTGTCACGCTTCTGTGTCCTCTGTTTGACTATGCACTAGGAACATGATCTCAATCCAAAACAAGATCACTTTGAACCTGTGTCTGGTTTTATTGTTTGATTTTATGTGTTTCTCTTATGCCAACAGATGACCAGGAAGATGAGGATGCCATCGTCAACAGAATATCGTGAGTTGTTTGATATTGACCATATCGGGCATGATAACAAGTTCTAATTTTTTATTGTGCATTTAAAGGATCAAGTTATATACAACTTAATATCAGAGAAACTTTAGTCTAACGTTTTCTTATAAAATCTTCCACTGTACCTTGAATCGTAGTCACTTGTTTTCTTAATGTAACGCCATATTATTGCATAATTACATCACATTAAATGTGAAAAGAAAACTGATTAAAATCATTAACATAATAACAAGTACTTGACATACTTTTCACTTTGTTTCCTCTTTTTCTCAGTATGTACCTGTGTACATTCACACTGGCAGTGTCTGGAGGGGCTGTTCTTCTCTTACCATTTTCTATCATCAGTAATGAGATCCTGCTCTCCCTGCCAAAAAACTACTACATACAGTGGCTCAATGGATCACTCATTCATGGTCAGTATCACACCTATTTATTTATGTACTTTAAATCTAATGTGTTACTTAACAAGTAGTCTTACATAGGACTGTACAATATTGTCTGACATGTAGAAATGAATGCTGCTTGTTTTCTGCTGATGGTTTACTGTTCTTCCAAATACGCATTACGTTATTTGTGCCTAGCTTTTGATACTTTTCATCTAAATTCGAAAATTTAATTTGTGTGTTTCATAGAAAGTGCACTGAACAATCTATGTAATGTTTAATTTTGTTGTTGGGGCCATACTTCTCCTATTTCTAATCATTTCAATACAGCTGAATCATTTTTCTCCTTAGCTTCAGTCATGGCCACAAGGTGGTGTCATGTGTCTATTTATTGAGCTGATGCTTTCTCTGTTAAACTGACCTGGGCTGTGTTTCCCAAAAGCATCCTAAAATCATTGAAACCAATGGAGTTACGATCAAAGGCTTACGATGCTTTTGGGAAACGCAGCCCTGAGCTTTTGAGAACAGTTTTTGGATTGTTTTATACAAGGATGTTTGGGTTTAAAAAAAAAATGAAGACTAGAAGTTCGAGTCCCTTAACTTTTTAATTCATTGGTTTTTGAGGGAAAATCTATGAAATCATTTTAAATGTGTTAAACCAACTAAAACTAAATGTTTAATGAACAAGGAATTGTGTGTGTGTGTGGGGGGGGGGGGTGTTTTCCATTTGCTGTTATTATGTAAATTCATATTGATTAGGTTAGTTATTAAATTAAATTAAAAAATTAAATTAGTTATCTGAACTTAATATGGAACAAAATGATTTCTCATTCTTCAGGCCTGTGGAACCTGATGTCCCTTTTTTCAAATCTCTGTCTCTTTGTGCTGATGCCTTTTGCCTACTTCTTCCTGGAGTCCGAGGGCTTCGCCGGTTCCAAAAAGGTATGTGGTCATGTGTGTTTGTGTGTTTTCTGCAAGCTTGTGGCTTTGCTGCATAATGATATTATGTATAGGACGCATAAGATGCTAAAGACATTTTTACACATTTGTACAAACCAGATATGTGCTGTTACTCACCCTCGCTTGGCAAAACATGAGCACACACGGTTTTATGCCCGACCCTTTTGATTTCAGCCACTCCCCCACCCTAAAGAGATAAAAGTTCAAAAGCAGAGCTCTCTTAATTCTACAGCTCATTCAGCCTCATGTCATTAGTCACTCAAACAAGGCATGTCACCGGTGCTCATAGAGACCATAAACCAGCAAACACACACACGTCACAATAGAGCGTGCAGATGAAAATGAAAGGGTGGGAGGGAATGCATCAAGTTGCCCTCTGTCTTACTCTCATCACAGTTTGAAGTCGCTCCTGGTTTATGTCCCTTCTGGCAAAGCTACATAAAGATTAGTTGCTACTGTAGTTTATGAGGGCTGCACTCATTTGTACGGGAGCGAGGCGTACTGCTTCGTTTTGTCTCATTTGCACCATGACTGTTTCTGGCCATTGATCAACCAGAAACACAGGAGAGAGGGAAGCACTGCTTTATGTTGGCCTACACGTCTCAGAATGACCGGCGGAACGTATGTGTGTGCGTGTGTAGCGAAAGAGAGGAAACGATCAGAAACTGCCGCTTGTATGAAAGCCCCCTGCTGATACAGGGAAGGGTTAAGTCGTCAACCGTAGAAGCCCATAAAAGCAAGATTTCATGTTTTCTTTTTAAGTATAAAGTCAAATGGCCTGCTTGTGCCAGTCTCCATGTTAGATGGTTAAACGGGGACGTATATATGGCAAATTACATTCAGTAACTGGAGGAAATGAAACTGGGTAGTTTGTTAAAAGCTTGTGAGCTGTAGCTGCTGCGTTTTATGGGCCAGTGTTTGCATTAGTACTTCATCAAATGTAATAAACAAAACCAAAAATCTGTGGGGAAGGAAAGTGTGTGACTGCTTTAGAGAAAGAGAAAGACTGCTTTCTCTCCCTCTTTCTCATTCTCTCTAGAAATAATTAGAATATTTAAGATTTTATTATTATTTTTTTGAAAAAAGTCTCTTATTCTCACCAAGGCTGCATTTATTTGACCAAGAATACAGTAAAACATCAATATTGTGAAATTTGTACAATTAAAAAAATAAAACTTCTTTGAGTACCGTATTTTTCGGACTATAAGTCGCACCTGAGTATAAGTCACATCAGTCCAAAAATACAGCATGACGAGGAAAAAAACATATATAAGTCACACTAGACTATAAGTCCCATTTATTTAGAACCAAGAACCAAGAGAAAACATTACCATCTACAGGCGCGAGAGGCCGCTCTATGTCTTAAGTGTAGGCTACAGGAGCACTGAGCAGCATAAAGCGCCCCCTCGCGGCTGGAGACGGTAATGTTTTCTATTGGTTCATTTCTCTTGATTCATGTCAAATTAATTTTGATAAATAAGTCGCACCTGACTATAAGCGCAGGACCAGCCAAACTATGAAAAAAGTGTTACTTATAGTCCGGAAAATATGGTATATTTTAACACATTCTTGTGGTGTCAAAGCTGAAATTTCAGCACCATTCCTCCAGTCTTCAGTGTCACATGATCCTTCAGAAATCATTCTAATATGCTGATTTGGTGCTCCAGAAACATTTCTCTTTATCAATGTTGAAAACAGTTGTGCTGCTTAATATGTTTGTGTAAACCATGATACAGTACCATTTAAAAGTTAAAGTTAAAAGTAAGTAAAATAAATAAAAAGGGCTAGAAATAACACTTTCATTTAACATGGATGTATTAAATTTATCAAGTGTTAGTAAAGATATTTGCAATGTTATTTTTTTTTGTAAAAATAAAAATGTATTTAATCTTTCTATTCATTAAATAATCCTGAAAAATGTATTGCAGTTTCTATAAAAATATGAAGCACTTTTCAAATACTGAACTGGATGATTCAGGGTTTTTTTCAACGTTGATAATAAAGCGTATCAAATTACAAAATATCATATTAGAATGAATTCTGATGTATCATGTAATCATGTGAAGGATCTGAAGTCTGAAAATGTAGCTTTGCCATCACAGGAATCAATTTCATTATTTAAATAGAAAACAGATTATTATTATTTTTTTTTTTTTTTTGTGAAAATGTTTCACAATATTACTATTTTTACTGTACTTTTGATCAAATAAATGCAGATTTAGTGAGCATAATAGATATTTCTTTAACATCAAAAACCTTATTTATTTTATTTAGATTACTCTTTGAATGTACACACACAGCTTTTAAGGGTGCCTGTAGTTCTGATTTTGTCCAACAGATGGCAGGATTATGATTTCAGTAAGAAAAGAGACTGATGCCCCAGTCAGTGTAACGTTTTTAAAAAAAAACACTGCAAAGATCCTTATGGCCTCATAATTTCCTACGATGCACATGGAGATAACACTACTGAAATATGTAAACTGATTCCTTAGGAATGACATGAACCTTGAACATGCTAAAATGATCTCTCTCTCTCTCTCTCTCTGTGTGTGTGTGTGACAGTCTCTTCCTTTGTAGTCTGTCCACAATAGGGCTGATATTTATTTTTGAGATGTGATTCTGGCTCCCAGGCTTTGCTTGCTGAGGCCGTGACACTGCGTATTTACTTTGCCTGCGCCCCATTCTATACCCGTTTCTATGACAACATATGAGTTTCTGTATTTTGACGGGAAAAAGGCGCAACACTGGATTGGATAATAGCCTCCATAGTCAAAGCCTTAGAAAGCCTGAATGTTTGTGTGTATTGAGATGTTTCTTGCGAGGTTTACTTGAATGCAAATGAATGTGTGTGCACCATTCACTACCATCAGCACGGCGACACACTAGAGGGACTTATGAGTTTGACTATTGCACTGGATGTGTCTTAATACTTTTAAAAATGATTGCCTGTTTGCCTTTTCTATTTGTTTTGGAATCATTTCGTATTTTTATCACTCTTTTAAACATTCTCTTGACTTTTAACATCCTGCTGTTTGTGTTCTTGACAAACCCCAGATTAGTTCGGAAGCCGTTCTCAAAGGTCTTATTTGTTAGACACCTCATGCTAACAAGAAAAAGATGGTGACACTGTAGGAAGAGGGATAAAAAGAAAATGAAACACACCCACAAACTTCAAAAGTACTGAAGTGCCTTCCTTAAGTCATATATCCTGTTTTCTCGTCATTTTGACGGGCTTCTAACGTATTAGTCAGAATGGCACATCAATGGCTTGTGTGTGTGTGTGTGTTGATACACAGTGATTCATGTCCCCTGTGTGTTCTGCGCTCTGTTTTGTGTCTCTGACACTGCTTTCAGTGTAGCAGGCTTAAAAAGAAGGTAATGACTACTGTTCATGCTAAGCCTTTATTGATGAGAGTCAGTTCATGGAGAGGAAATCATAGTGGACAAAGGAAACACTGCACACTTTTCTGGTGTTTTGTGTACGAGATCAGAGATTCGAACTTTGTTCCTGCAGTCAGACTCTTTTGGAAAATCTTTATTTCGGTTTTCCTTCTTCAGACTGACATGCACTTAATATTAATAACCTTTAAAAGATGTGTCTTTATTATATTCTGTTTGCTTGTTTCGCAGGGAGCAGTTTGTGACCCTGACACTGACTGAGGGTGTGTAAGGTCACGGAGAGCCCTCTCAGAGTGAATCAGACTAAGAAAACATGCATGAATGCAAACACTCGCTTTTGCATCTCTATTTCTCCCCTTGTCTCCCTCACACATACATGCATTTCTTGGAAGTCAACATATTAGCAGCTGTCCAATTAGAATATACTGCACTGTTTGTGTGTATGTGAAAGAGTGAGAGAGTGTGTGTGTGTGTGTGAGAGAGAGAATGGACTAGATGCTGAATATTTTAGAGTTACTATATTAAGCAGTGCTCACATTTAGATGGGAGCGAGAAGAAGAGCTCAAGCCATATCTGGCTTTTCTGCCACATCTCTCTCTTTGTCTTGGCTTTGCATCTCTCTTTTCTTGGCTGTATTTGTTTTCTTGCTTTCCAAATACATTGAAAGCACGGTACTAGTTACTTTAACAAAATAGCCTTGTGACACCTTTGCATGCATTGTTTTTGCAGTTTTTCAGTGTTATTTATGGACACCAGTTCTTTAAATGTGCTAATTCACAGTCTAAATATGAAAGGTTCAAAGTCCATTGAGGGGAGACTGATGTGAGGCAGATGTTGTTCATCAGGAAGTCACTTGGAGGTGCTCTAGATTCTCTTAATATCAAGAAGAGCTATTAAATACTGCACATATACAAAGTCCCTAATGGATTGAGACAGACATGTTTCAGGTAGACGCTTGAAAATGTGTGAAAGGGACAGGTGAAGGGAAATCATCTCCATGGTTAGATTTTTTTGATTATTTATTGCTTATAAATGCTTGTAGATCAGTTTATTTCTATATCTACTGTCATTGTGAGTGATGGACGTGTACACTGCTGTTCAAATGTATAAGATTGGTAAGGTTTTTTGAAAGGAGTAGTCTCTTATGTTCACCAAAGCTGCTTTTATTTGCTCGAAATACAAGAAAATATTACTGTAATGTACTGGTATAATTTAAAAAAATGTTTTCTATTTTATGTATTTTCAGCAGCCATTAGTCCAGTGTCACACGATACTTCAGAAATCATTCTAATATGCTGATTTGCTTTGATCTTTTTCAATGTTTAAAACAAGTTGTGGTGCTTGCTAATTTCATGGAAACCATGATACGTTTAATGCATCATTGTCGAATAAAAGTATTACTTTCTTTCCAAAAAAAAAAAAAACCCTTTCAGACTCCAAACTTTGGACCCGTGTGTTTTTGTGTGTTTTCTGCACAGTGAAAGAGCAGACTCATCTCTTGACAGTGTTGCAGTTTATAAACACTGGCAGTCACCGAGATCAATAGGAGTGGAGTTAAATGCCACACATAAGGCACTTACTGAACCAGAAAAAAACTCCTAATAGTTTCCAGATGAGCCTCTGGAGTTAATCTCAGACAGTAGCTGCCACCTTTTTCATTTTAGCCGCAAACTCCGACCGGACATGGTAATAACTGTTCATATAAGTGTGTGTGTCAGTGAATGAGAGAGAGGAAGGTCATTAGTTTCTTTTTGCATCTGGTGACCTATTGTTGTGTGTGCGTTTTATATTGGGAAGGGGGTTGACATTGAGTCAGTGTTATAGGGAAGTCCCGGGGCTTCCAGAGCTAAATTTCCAATTAGAGCCTCATTTACACCTGCTGATCTCTGTGTGTGTGTGTGTTTCTGAATCACAGCCGTAAGTAAACCTGAAAACATTAAAGCGGGTGTTTTGTTGGTTTCAGGGCATAAAGGCTCGAGTGCTGGAGACGTTTGTCATGCTCTTTCTGCTGGGTCTCCTCATCCTGGGCATTGTATGGGTGGCGTCCGCTCTCATCGACAATGATGCCGCCAGCATGGAATCGCTCTATGGTTTGTCTCTTAACTCTCCTTCTGCAGTTGTGGATGCATGCATGTGATGTAATCTGTTATGTATTGATCTGTGGTTTATTGTGCTTGTCACGTTCTCTCGTTCTAGATTTATGGGAGTTTTATCTGCCATACCTCTACTCCTGCATCTCTCTGATGGGAGGCCTGTTGCTGCTTAGTAAGTTCACGTGAAACTGTGCTGTCAGTGAATGATCACTTCTGTATGTAGCTCTCAGTGGATGCTGTACATTTCAATGCAGTGAAGAGTAAAATTAAGCACTGGCTTATGAAGACCTTGAAGTTGAAGTGGTTTTTAAGCATATTGGAGGGCTAGTGTTGCAGTTTGGCCTTTTGAGTTGAACCTCTTGGTTGAACATTAGCTTTTTATTTTCATCCGTTTCGAGGAAATTAAGAACAAATTAAATCTCGACAAAGTGTCCCATAACAGGACAGTTTTCTTGATTCAATCCAATTTGACAATAAATGTACTCATTACTAAATTACTAATATGTTCTTCTATAATTTCCCAAAATATAATGTTTACTACCCAGCATGCACACATCATAAGATGTTGATATTTGGTTAAATTTAAGGTGCGATGTCGAGTGAGAAATTCATTGTCAGTTCAACGTCTAATGTCAATGTTAATCTGATGTCCAATACTGACGTCAGTTGATGTTTGTTGCTTTTACTGGTTGTGTAACTAAAAACCAATGTTAAGTCAATGCCAAATTGGCGTCAAATATGCCAACACTATTTTCATTCTCAAAGTTATATTGATGACCTGTGCCTGCTGGCTGTAGTTAATATAGTATAATGTAACATTATGTAATATAATTTGTTGACCAGCAGTTAAAAAAAAATGAATATGACTGAAAAAATACTAGCACAGTTTGCTGTGGGATAGTAATATACTGGAAGAGATTTTAGCTGAGAGTGCTTTAGGGCTGTGCAGTATTTAGAATATTTATGATGTATTCACAATCATTTTGCTGGCAATATAAAATTAAGCAAAACTGTGAACGAGGCAGTTATGCCTCTG
This sequence comes from Carassius auratus, assembly GCF_003368295.1. Taxonomy (NCBI): domain Eukaryota; kingdom Metazoa; phylum Chordata; class Actinopteri; order Cypriniformes; family Cyprinidae; genus Carassius; species Carassius auratus. Next base: position 17,948,684 of record NC_039249.1, read on the forward strand.
CAATTATTCCCATGTATTGTTGTATTGGGGCAGTCATGGCCTAATGGATAGAGAGTTGGACTTGTAACCCGAAGGTTACGGGTTCGAGTCTTAGGCCCGGCAGGGATCATAGGTGGGTGGAGTGAATAACCAACGCTCTCTCCACCTTCAACATCATGACTGAGACTCTTGAGCAAGGCACAGCACCCCCAACTGCTCCCTGGGCACTACAGCATTGGCTGCCCACTGCTCCGGGTGTGTGTTCACTACTGTGTGTGTTCACTACTGTGTGTGTTCACTACAGTGTGTGTTCACTACAGTGTGCGCGTGCACTTTGATGGGTTAAATACAGAGCACAGATTCAGAGTATGGGATCACTGTACTTGGCCACACGTCACTTTAACTTTCATACATTTAAATTGATTCATTCATTCTTTTGTTAATTTAGTTGAAAAAAGTGTGGAAACATAACTAGATTGTTACTTTCGAATACTTTAAGCAGGTTGAATCTCATTGGCAGCAGTAGCTATTTGGTTGAATGGTTCCTCTGATTAAAATGGCTTAAAATATCTTTTCCAGAGCAAACAGATGCATATTAAGATGTTATTTAAACTTGTTTCAGCCACTGTTACAGTAGTTAGATACATTTTAGCTAGTTCAAAGGTTACATTCATATTTTTGCTTTTGAAAAGCATAAATGAGCATGTGTGTGTTTAAAGCAGCCTCTTGTCTCTTCTCATCAGTGTGTACTCCAGTAGGACTGTCACGCATGTTCACAGTGATGGGCCAATTACTAGTCAAACCCACAGTAAGTACTATTACACCATGTGTGTGTGTGTGTGTGTGTGCATTTGTTAAACATCTATTCTCCCTCACTCTTGGTTCCTCTCTTTCTCTGTCTGTAAAGATTTTAGAGGATCTGGATGAGCAAATTTATTGTATACAGCTGCAGGAAGAGGCCATGGAGCGTAGACTCAATGGTGAGTGTTTTTGTTTTTATATGAAGAGCAAATGCAAGGTTTAAATGCAGGTTTTCTGTATTACCTGAATAACAGCGGATTATTTGCTTCTGTAAATTCTAGCATTTATTCTGCTGCCAAAGCTTTGGTGACGTTGCAAGAAATGTAGAGGATCACTTTAGTTGGGTGGTTTCTTATGTTTTCGACAGCATTAATTCATCGCACTAATAAATGGTGGTGTACAGATAGTGTTGTTTTTGGTTTATTTTTAGTTAAAAAAGCAAAGAAAAGAGGAATCTAATGGATTTATGTCCCTGTTGAACCACCCTCTCATGTTTTCTCACTTTCTTTAACTCCCTCCCTTACCCCCCCTCTGTATTTGAGAAATAATACCCATATGCTCCAGTGTTTCCTACAGGATTTTGTTTGATTTAAATCAGATAAGCAGCCGGTGAAACATCATTAAAAATATACTATAAGGTTTTCTCATACTTGTATGTCTTCTTTTAGCTGACACACAATACAGGAAGTGTTCATGTTTAAAGCCAAACTAGACTTTTGCTTCAACTCATGCACGCAACAGAGTGTACAGATGCCAGTCAACATAGAACATGTGCTTTTCTATTGAATTCACGGAGGTAAGCTAGATCATCTTAACTGATAGTGCCCAGTTGCTCAAATCCCATGGATGAATTTCAATAGCCTCTCATTTGGATGTTTGGTTCTGTAGTGTTAGCACCAAAGGCAGATTTGCTTTGAACACCTGATAAAATAATTGTAATCTGTTTTAACGATTTTGGCTTCTTTATGATTGCCGTTTGATGTGAAGCGCATTGGCAGTCACTGTGTTCGGGTGACAAAAGGCCACTAGGGATGTGGAATGTGATTTTGGCAAAGCTCAAAAACTCTGCGTTACAGGAAGATCTCGCTCAGGCGTTACGGAGAGAACGATTTTACCTTATCAGGAATTTAAGGAATTTTCGTTCTTTTCTTCTTTCACCCCATAAATGCAAAACCTGAGGTGAAGTTGGGGGAAAAAGAGTTCAGGAGGAAACTGTCTCCTTTGCTTTACTCTCTTATCTGTGTTCTATCTAATAACAATTATTCAGCTCACTGTAACTTCATTTAGATCCTACATGCATGCACACGCTCCCTTGCAGACCCTTGATATGGGCTAATTCATAAGCGTGTTAGTTATTACATTAATGCCTTGATCTGGATCTCTGCTTATTCTCATTAGTTGAGGCCATTATGGCAGGTTACAGTATTGAAGTATTAATCTGAATGCATTCATGTAGTTGCATGAGTAATAATGTGTACATTAGGGCACTTTTTTTCTGAACTGTGGCACTGTGAACTGAGTCTTGCAGGCTCTGTGTTTAGGTGCATTGGTCTGAGTGTATGCTTCAATACCAATTCGGGTGCAGGCATTTGTTTGTCCTCTGTCTTGGCACTTTTCTCTGTTGCCCAGATGCGCAGTGGCAGGGTGACCTTGCAAAAACTCCTCTCGGTACCGGATGGCTCTCTGCTTTGCATAATTACCACTGATGTAATGCAGAACTGGCCGAAGTTTCTTTAGAAAACAATGACATCATCTCCTCTCCTTCTGCCAGCCTCCTTTGCTACCTTTATCACCTTAATTGAAGGGCTGTATGCAGGAATTTATTCAAGAGTTTTCTAATCTTCTTGAAATGGGGACAGCAGCAGTTACTGAAATTATTAGCTAAATATTTAACAAACTATCGGATCTATTAGTGTTTTCCCCCACCATTGCTTATGTCATCAGGAATTAGGTTTTTAAGGGAATTTGGGTAGATATTTATTGATGATGTCATGAATGCACTGTACAAACAAAACTACAAAAACAAAACCATATCTGCAAATCTGCAGATGATACAATGCAGTAAGTGTACCTAATTAATAATAATAAAAAATCTTTAATAACAGTAAATTTGAAGCTTCTGACAGGTAAAATCCACAATGAAACACAACTACTAGGATTAATTAATCTGTTGTTGATTGGATTTTGATATGTGGACACATAAATGAATGCAAGGCAGACTAAATGATTGGAGACCAGCATATAACCATTTTTTTTAATGAAATGTAGATAAAGTAAAATAATATCTATTTAACAATAACATGCATTAATAAATTACATGAAAGTGAATTTTCATTTCATGCCAACTTTAAACTGTGAACAAAACGCTATTAATAATAACAGGAAATCAAAAGTTATTCCTTACAGCATTCAGATATCTTAACTGTTGTTCTTGCTCTCATTTTTCACTCACATCTTGTTAGCCCCT